>NC_053038.3:190450552-190750552 GCF_002575655.3 Aegilops tauschii subsp. strangulata
ATGCTTTATGCTCCCTTGTGAGATTATTCGTTTCTTGGTTGGTCGCTTCTCAATCTTTTGCTAGCCTTCACTTTGCACTAAGTATATGATCAATACTTGTGCATCCAAAACCCATAAACCAGTTTTGCCACATAGGTCCACTATATCTACCTATATGCGGTATTCCTTTGCCGTTCTAAGCAAATTTGTATGTGCCATCTCTAATTTTCAAAATAAACTTCTCTTTTGTGTGTTCATACCGCTCGCGAGGCGGTGAGGGGTGGCTAATATTTTCCATGCTAGATGTGTTATTCTCACGATGAGTGTTTATTTTCACTTGTCGTTGCATGAGAGTAAGGCAAAGGTATTTGGGATGCCCAGTACCGAAATGAAAAACAAATTTACTTTATGTTGTCAAATAATAAATTCCTTGGGAAGTGTTGGTATGGAGGGCACCCGTGGATACGGTTAGCCATGGAAAGTGAAAGTATGGTGGAAAAAGGAATAAACTTTATTTTCTGTTAGGGAACCGCCTATGATGTATCTAGCATGGAAAGTGTTGGGAACTCTAAGTCGTTTTCGTTGGTGGGAAAAGCACACCTCCCAAAATGTTTTTATCTCTAAGTTTTTCGCATTGAGCTCTAGCACCTCTACAAATCCCTACTCCCCTCCACGAAGGGCCTTTCTTTACTTTATGCAATTTTTATTTTCAATTTGAGTCTCCATCTTCTCTTATAAAAGCACCAACTAGGAGGCACTATGATCGTACTTGAGCATTGGGTGTAGTTAATATGCGAGTGAGTTTCATGAATGGATCAATGATTGAGCATGATGGGCTAGGGATAACTTATTTTAGCGTTGCTATTTTGAAAGACATGGTTGCTTGTTGATGTGCTTGAGTATTTAAGTCATCATGCCAAAACTAGACTATTGCTTTGAATCATATAAAATTCCAAATGTCCATGCTATAAAGAAAAGAATATGAGATGACATGTTCGGCAATATTCCACACAAAAAATTCTGTTTTTATCATTTACCTACTCGAGGACGAGCAGGAATTAAGCTTGGGGATGCTGATACGTCTCCAACGTATCTATAATTTTTTATTCTTCCATGCTGTTATATTATCATTCTTGGATGTTTTATAATCATTTTATAGTCATTTTATATCATTTTTTGGTACTAACCTATTGACATAGTGCCAAGTGCCAGTTGCTATTTTCTGCATGTTTTTTACATCGCAGGAAATCAATACCAAACGGAGTCCAAACGCAGCGAAACTTTTTGTGGATTTGTTTGGACCAGAAGACATCTAGTGGGCCAGATAAGCGCCTCGGGGTCTTCCGAGGGGAGCACAACCCACCAGGGCGCGCCTGGAGGCCCAGGCGTCCCCTGGTGGGTTGTCCCCACCTTTGGTGCCCCCCTCAAACGACTCTTTGCTCTATAAATACCCCAATATTCCAGAAACCCTAGGGGAGTCAACGAAAATCAATTCCAGCCGCCGCAGAGTCCAGAACCACCAGATACAATATAGACACCATCACGGATGGGTTCGCCACTTCCCTTGGTGCATATCCGATGATGTGTGAGTAGTTCTTTGTAGACCTACGGGTCCGTAGTTAGTAGCTAGATGGCTTCCTCTCTCTCTCTCTCTCATTTGATTCTCAATACAATGGTCTCTTGGAGATCCATATGATGTAACTCTTTTGCGGTGTGTTTGTTGGGATCCGATGAAGTTTGAGTTTATGATCAGATCTATCTTTTTATCCATGAAAGTTATTTGAGTCTTCTTTGATCTCTTATATGCATGATTGCTTATAGCGTCGTATTTCTTCTCTGATATTTGGGTTTTGTTTGGCCAACTTGATCTATTTATCTTGCAATGGGAAGAGGTGCTTTATAGTGGGTTCGATCTTATGGTGCTTCATGCCAGTGACAGAAGGGGAACCGACACGTATATATTGTTGCTACTAAGGATAAAATGATGGGGTCTATTTCTACATAAATAGATCTTGTCCACATCATGCCATCGTTCTTATTGCATTACTCTGTTTCTCCATGAACTTAATACACGAGATGCATGCTGGATATCAGTTGATGTGTGGAGTAATAGTAGTAGATGTAGGCAGGAGTCGGCCTACTAATCTTGGACATGATGCCTATATACTGATCATTGCCTGGATATCGTCATGATTATTTGAAGTTCTATCAATTGCCCAACAATAGTTTGTTTACCCATCGTTTGCTATTTTTCTCGAGAGAAGCCACTAGTGAAACCTACGGCCCCAGGGTCTCTTCTTTAATATATTTGCATTTGCGATATATTTTCCTTTGCTTTTATTTCCAGATCTATTAAACCAAAAATACAAAAATACCTTGCTTCACTTTATTTTATTTGGCGTTCGATCTATCAATATTTACTACTCTCTCACGTCCGTTTGCCAATTTCTGGCGCCATTGCCCAAAAGGGATTGACAACCCCTTTTACACGTCGGGTTGCGAGTATTTGTTATTTGTGTGCAGGTGCTGTTTACGTAGTGTTGCTTGGTTCTCCTATTGATTTGATAACCTTGGTTTCATCACTGAGGGAAATACCTACCACCGATGTGCTGCATCATCCCTTCCTCTTTGGGGAAATACCGATGCAGCTTCAAGCCGCATCACCGCCCCCTCGACCTCACCGCATCGCCGTGCTTGGCACTGCCCCCGGCCATCCCTTCAAGCCCCACCGACCTCTAGATTGGGTGCCAGCAGCGCCTGCGCCCCACACCCCTAGACACTGATGCGCCGCTTCCCTGGCGAACAGGCGGACTTGGTGCTTCGCGCGCTTAAGCATGTGCTGCTTCTTTTAATTGTGATTCAACTGACCCTGAATTGAAATCCAGGCTGGCTACTGACCTCTAGCCAAGGTGAAATAGTAAATAGGAGGAAACCTTGTGCATTTATTATCACGAAGAAGATGCAGTAAGAAGCGCTCAACTAGTTTCTTTCGTGGGATGAATACGACGTCAGCAGAGACGTAAGATTTGCACGAATAAGGGAAGAGGAGTTCCTCTTTCTACTA
Organism: Aegilops tauschii subsp. strangulata; assembly: GCF_002575655.3. Lineage (NCBI taxonomy): Eukaryota > Viridiplantae > Streptophyta > Magnoliopsida > Poales > Poaceae > Aegilops > Aegilops tauschii. The sequence goes on from NC_053038.3 coordinate 190,453,596, forward strand.
GCAGTGTTGTGTCCTCCTTCTATTTTTCAACGATCTTCTTGTGGTTTGCTCAAAATGAGAAGTTGTGGAGGACGGTGGAGCCTTGGATGAACCCATGGCCAAGTTGTTGAGTGTGGTGCGGGGGCCGTCTGTTGGCAGTGGGGAACCAGATCCGAGGCGGCGAACGACGGCGTAGCAGGAACAACTCCGTGTGTGGTGGACGGTTGCAACAGTGGAGCGACAGCGGTGAGGCGCCGGACGGCGTGGTCGAAGTGGTTCTGGTACGACGCACATGGGCGTCCGCATCGTGGAGGCAGCTCTGCCTCGGCTTCAGCTGCTAAGTCCTTGAGGGCGTTGCTGTTGCAGTTGCGTTGGACGACGACGTCGGGGTACCGGCTTCGGCGTGATGGAGGAGGGCGGCGGTGGATTGGGCACGGTGGGGTGGAGGACGGAGGAGGCTGGGGTTTCGCGGCTGGTGGAGAGGGCATTTTGGCGCCCACGGAGTATGAATGGGGAAATGGAGGGAGGGGGAACTTAGGGGAACACTGTTTTGGCTTGGGACGCGCTTCTTTGAAATTTGGGGAAAGTTACAAACTTTGCCCCCATCTAAAATTTCGGACATATTGCGGGTTGGGGGTAGGACAGTAATCTCAGGTGTCCCAAATGGTGGGCGGGATAGATTTCGGCCGAGCGCATGAGTGTTTAGGAGCCCATGTCGTAAGAATGCTTCTTGGAGGCGGATGAGACTGGTGTGGGGACCCCGACTCATTAGCCGTGATCACCGAATGCATGTGTGAAGTGATCCCAGAGATCAATGCTCACTGAATACATAGAAACTGAATAACAAAAGTCTTACATCCAGTACATATCGTTTTACTCAAATATGACCTTTATGGCCATGTCTTCATAAACTCACAGCAGAAATCTTCAACGATAGAGTGAACCCATGCCATCTGCCTTAAACCTACATGCATTCCGACTGGGAAGCGTCCTAGCTCGCATGTTCCTCACCAAGGTATTCTTCATTATATTATGCTCATGATCTTCAGTGATATTTGTTTGAGCTTATCAAAAGCAACACATGAAAATTAGTTCCAAAGTGATAGATATCCAATAAGGATATAATAAAAACATTCATGAAGATCATTGGACAAAATAAACTTGATTCCTTGTAATAGTTTTCAGATATGATGATGTGATATGTGAGTCATGTCGATGAGTTATTGTGCTTTAGTATGAATATTGGTGTTAAGGTTTGTGATTCCTTAAGCGCGCGACCCCTTAGGTTCAAGCCGGCTTGGTCGCGGTTCGGATCACCTCCGAATTGCACGGTTGGTAGCGGCCTCTAGCAAGGAATGAAGAACACCAAGCAGACTAAGAAGCTGGTTAGGCGAACCTGTACATCACACTTCCATTCCTTTTGCCACGCGATATATGTTGTCAGGCTCAAGGCGAGTCTGTCATCCTTATGCTAGCCCGACCTCTTTCTCGTTCCAGTGATGCCGACCACAAAACAGATTATCTCATAATCCTTGTCGCATGGCCATGCTTATCCTGGTCGGATCACACGAGGGGCCCATAGTATATCTCTCCTGGTCGGAGGGGCAATCCCATCTTTCTCGACCATGTCTTGTAGGATGGGTTTGGACAAGCCCGAAACCTACCTTTGTAACTACCCAGTCACGGAGTAGCGTTTGGTCGGCCCAAAGCATGTCTGTCACCATCCCGAGTACATGTGCTAGCTCAGGTCTTAGGACATAGAACGTATGTTGTACTAGAGACTCACAGATGACATATCGCTGCGTCTCATAGTTGGGCCTGTCCGACTCGGACCTTATCTCGACTCGGATCCGACTACGTCGAATCCGACCAGATCCTTCCAAGTCCATATTATCCGGTTAGCATCCAATGCTCCATGGCTAGTGAGACCAAGCCATCGACCGTGTCATATGCTAGTCTAGTTGGCTGCATGTCCACACAACCCTTTCGACTAGGGACCTTTTAGGACAGTCATCATACAATGCATAGTCCCACAAACAAGTCACGTACTTGCTGATACACATCATTGATAATGTCCAAGGACTATCTTTATTCATAAACACATAGGAAATATCATCATACATGATTGCCTCTAGGACTATACCTTGATTTTTCAAATGCTCATCAAACTCCTGGCTCATGTACTCACCTCCACGATCAGACCGTAGAAGCTTTATAGTCTTGCCGAGCTGATTCTCAACCTCGTTCTGAAACTCTTTGAACTTTTCAAAAGTTTCTGATTTGTGCCTCATGAAATAGATATATCCATATCTACTCAAGTCGTCGGTAAAAGTCACAAAGTACTGATAGCCACCTCTGGCGGTTGTGCTCATTAGACCACACACATCACTGTGTATAAGCTCCAACAACTCGAACACCCTCTCGCAACTCTTTGCGAAAGGAGACTTAGTCATCTTGCCGAGCAAGCATGATTCACATGTCTCGAACGACCCAAAGTCGGACGGAGTTAGGAGCCCATCATCATGGAGCTTCTTCATGCGTTTCAGACTAATGTGTCCAAGCCGGCAATGCCAGAAGTATGTCGGATTTATCTCATTAGGCTTATGCCTCTTGACATTCATGTTATAGACCGGTTCCTATTCCAGATTCAATATAAATAACCCATCAACAATGGGTGCATAGCTGTGGAACATACCATTCAAATAAAACGAACAACCATTGTCCTTCAAATTGAATTCATAACCCTGACTCATCAAACGTGAGGCAGAAATAATGTTCCGACTAAGTGCAGGAATGTAATAACAATTATTCAATTCCGAAATAAATCCAAAAGGAAGTTGGAGCTGCATCGTGCCAACCTCCATCGCAGCAACTCTTGCTTTGTTGTTGACCCTGATGTCAATCTTCCCTTGTGCCACACGCCTAGTTCTTACCAGCCCCTGCATCGAGTTGCAAATATGAACAACCGATCCAGTATCAAATACCCAAGAGCTACTAGGTATGTCAGCAAGGTAAATGTCTATAACATATGCAACAAGTGTACCTTTGCCTGAAGCAGCATTCCTGGCCTTTTTGCCATGCTCTGCAAGCCACTTGCTATAGTTCCTCTTCCAGTGACCGGTCTCCTTGCAATGATAGCAAATGGTCTTCGAGTCCGGTCCAGACTTCGGCGCAGCGGCGGAGGTTACCGTCTCCCTGCCCTTTGCCTTAGACTTTTTCTTGGATCAACTCTCCTTGAACTTAGTCAATTTCTGCACCATCAACACTTGATGCACACCTTTCTTAATATCCTGCTCTGCCACTTTGAGAATCCCATGAAATTCAGTGAGCTTCTTATCCATGCCATGCATATGATAGTTCGAGATGAACGTCCCATAGCTGGGCGGAAGAGAACCCAGAACTGCATCAGTAGCCAGCTCATCCAAGAGCGGGAAGCCCAACCGATCCAAAGCTTGCACATATCCGATCATCTTGATCACATGTGGGCTCAGTGGATCACCTTCCTTCAGCTTGCAATCCATCAAGGATCGCTAGACGTTGAACCTTTCGGTCATAGCCTGTGTCTGAAACATGCTCTTGAGACTCTCGATCATATCGTAAGCCTCAACATTTTTGAAATGCTGTTGCAAATCGGACTCCAGACAAGCCAGCCTCAGACAGCTGATCTCCGTTGATTCATCAACGAGTTTCTAGTAGGCATTCTTAGTTGTGGAATTAGCATTATCGACAGGTTCCTCTGGAGGTGGATCCTCTAGAACATGTTCCTTTTTATAATGCTTGAGAACAATTCTCAGATTTCTATACCAGGTGGTAAAGTTTGTTCCATTCAATTTATCCTTTTCTAGAATTGATTTCAATGCAAAGTTGGGTTGAGCAGGTGGTGCCATTGATCTACAACAGAAAATATGCAATCACCAAGCAATGTGTTTATGTAGAGTAATTCATGCCTAAACAGAAATACTCCCACTGAAGCTGGCATCCCTCCGCAAACTCTCAGTGATTCAGGATCCGACTAGCACATGCGACTAGTGAGCTTTAGCATCACTGCTAGACAACATGCCTATCCGGCAAGCAACTCCTTGCTAATCGTATCTCTATACGACTCCTGTCGGTCGAGAAGGTATATCATACCCCGGCCCCCAACCTTCTTTGCCACAAGGCCCAAAACCGTTTTGATAGCCTTCTCAAGTTAACCTGATGCAGTGCATGTCCGTGTCCGACACAAACCCTTCAGTTCAAGGACACCTAGCAGCACCCCAATTTTATGAGCCCACTACTAGACGTACTTGACGTGCGAAGGTGCAACATCGGGGATGGCTATTCGCTTGATATTAACGAGGGATCTTTCTACCATTCTAAAAAGCATAGAAACAAAGAAGCATAACAATCACAAATAAACACATACTGTGAAATAGTATGGCTCCTTCATGGATGTTCTTCCAGGTCGGCTCCAACTCCGATGACCATCTAGAAACTCCATCTTGTTTGTCACACCGGGGCGCCAAGCCGCCAATCTGATCTCTATTATCCAACTACTACAACTAGTAATGAATTTTACATAGAATCACAAGTCGACACGCAGGTTGTTATACAATATAATGACAGCACTTTGGCTCCTGCCGGCTAACAAACATGACACGCAGGCCATGTATAAATTACACACATGAATCACATACACATGAGCCATACTATTCACATCAAACCTGCAAAACAAAGTTACACATAGAATCGCATTCTACCGGTTTGAGTGATCGTGTACGAAATACAAGGCGCTACGCACACGGCGGTCCCGATACGTATTCTCTGATTTGACCGATCTCATCGATCATCGCGAATCCGATTCGGATTTACGTTTCACTGTTAACCCCGATGGCGGATAACCGACCGGTAGGGGTAGATCGTGTCACGACCTCATCGATCCCGATTGACAGAAAACATAGCCTCATCGATCCCCGTGTGCAGTTGATCTCATCAACCGTGCACATAGCCAATCTCATAAACGATGACAGATCTCATCTGCAGCCTCCACATATCTAATATGCTACGATCTGAAACCAAATCCTATAGCAGAGGCTCTGATACCACTGTTGGGTTCTACGGTAGGGTGCGTTGACTGCAAATTAAAATTTCCTACGCGCAGAACAACCATGAACATGCTACGGAAGATGGATCACAGCTCGTTACCACTAGACGCGCAGTGCCGTGCAGCGAAAGAAGAGTTGGGGCAGCGCGTCCGCATGGTTCGTCTCCTCCTCGTCCGTTCTCCCATGAACAGCCGGCCGTCGGATCCCTCGTACAGGTTCGCCGGAGCGGTGCAAGTGCACCGCCTCTAACGGTATCCGTGCGTGCAGGAGGAACGTCGTGCGGCAGACTGCTAGGTCCGATCACACAACCGGCAGCGAGTGGAGGTGTTTATTCGCAGAACATGCAAACCCTAGTGACAACACCGAAGCGATCAATCCCCTGAGTGTGCGGCACCTCCACTTTATATAGGCGTTTGTCGCGGGCTCAACACTTGGGCCTCGCACGGACCCTAAAGCCCACAAGTCTACTCGGCCACAATCCGAATACAGCTCGGATCACATCCGACCAGTGTCCTCGGATCTGACCTCGTAGGTTCCTTCCCTTAAGCACGCGACCCCTTAGGTTCAAGCCGGCTTCGTCGCAGTTGGGATCACCTCCGAACTGCACGGTTGGTAGCGGCCTAGCAAGGCATACCGAACACCAAGCAGACTATGAAGCTGGTTAGGCAAACCTGTACATCACACTTCCATTCCTTTTGTCACATGATATATGTTGTCAGGCTCAAGGCGAGTCTGTCATCCTTGTGCTAGCCCTACCTCTTTCTCGTTGCAGTGATGCTGACCACAAACCAGATTATCTCATAATCCTTGTCGCATGGCCATGCTTATCCTGGTCGGATCACACGAGGGGCCCATAGTATATCTCTCATGGTCGGAGGGGCAAATCCCATCTTGCTCGACCATGTCTCGCAGCATGGGTCTGGACAAGCCCGAAACCTACCTTTGTAACAACCCAGTCACGGAGTAGCATTTGGTCGGCCCAAAGCATGTCTGTCACCATCCCGAGTACATGTGCCAGCTCAGGTCTTAGGACATAGAACGTATGTTGTACTAGAGACTCACAGATGACATATCGCTGCGTCTCATAGTTGGGTCTGTCCGACTCGGACCTTATCTCGACTCGGATCCGACTACGTCGAATCCGACCAGATCCTTCCAAGTCCATATTATCCGGTTAGCATCAAATGCTCCATGGCTAGTGAGACCAAGCCATCGACCGTGTCATATGCTAGTCTAGTTGGCTGCGCGTCCACACAACCCTTTCGACTAGGGACCTTTTAGGACAGTCATCATACAATGCATAGTCCCACAAACAAGTCACGTACTTGCTGATACACATCATTGATAATGTCCAAGGACTATCTTTATTCATAAACACATAGGAAATATCATCATACATGATTGCCTCTAGGGCATATCTCCAACAACAACAATGCATGATATAGATAACTTTTTGTAGAAAGCTAGTTTTGAGTGTTCTGACATGTTCAACAACTTGTAAAGCATGCATCATAGGAATTTATGTAACCCTGAAGACAGGTTACAGATATCAATGGAAATAGAGTTTGGAACAACTCCAGTTTAATCAACATGTCAAGTCTTTTGACTTGACCCAAGTAATTCTTTCCAGTCATCCATACACACTCACCGGGTTTCGTAAACATGTGGACGCAGCCCAAGAGTGATTACCCAACTATCCTTGACCATGGAAATGGCTATTCGAATAGTTTTATACTCCACAGAGGTTGCACACTTTACCCACAAGATCCGGGAAGCCTTTGTGTCATCCACGACCTGCGGTACCTCAAGTACCCGGGGTAAGCACCCGATCACTACCTTTCCCTAGACGCCACCAACATGGAATCCATTCGATTGATATCAACCCCCCGTGCCACAATCGTGCTCACATGTTTAATTTGGTGGAGCCATGCTCCCATATTCAACACATAGCACAAGCACGGGGGTACCAGCGGTGTGTCCGGTGCCCTGTGAAAACAGTCATGGCCGCCCTACCTGTCACGACCCCGTCCCGAGAGTGACCACGCCACTCCCGTCACTAGTAATGCATCCTTGATGCTAGCGTGGACTAGGTAATCAATAATGCCCTTTCACATATAAGGGTAGAGTGGTTGCGCATGTAAGGTTGGAGTAACGATCGCAACTTAAACCAATTCGTTTTGAAAAACAACACACTCACTTGCCTCGGTACACCAGTTCGTCATCAAGTGGTTACTTAGCTCAACATCTCCCTTGGGCATTAGTGGCACCCGATGGGTTTTTTGAAAAGTCTTTGAAAAATATTTTTGTCTCCATCACCATGCATACACCCATCCCTTTTTGCGTAGCAACTACTTTAGCATCCAATCTACTCCCACCTGCATAACCCTCAGAGGAAAGTAGGGTCATGCACAATGCAAGTATCAACAAGGAAGTAACAGAGGCAACCCATCAAAGTGGTTACCACCTCATCATGATTCCGATGCAACAACGATATGGTGCTATGTGACATGCATAGACATGGTCAAAGGGCTGCTTGCCTGGTTATCAGAGTCTTCAAGTCTTCTGGTCCTTCTCCAAGTACTCCATCTAGTTCGTCAACTAACGTCAGAAACAATCATAATATGTAATACAACAAGGTAAAAATAAAAGTGCTCTAAAAATATGAATTTTACTTTTCTAGGATACCTTTGGTCGTATGAGAAATGAACAAAGTGATTTCATTGGGATTTGATCAATGGATATTTCTGAATATTTCAATATGTTGGAATCAAGGGATTTATGGATTTGCAAAAAGTGTACAGAAGAATTATTTTAAAAAATGATCAAAGGCACCCATTTCACAGGAATGATTTTAAAAGCACCTAGGAGTTGGTTTCACTGGATTTGGAGTTCAAATGATTTTCTTAGGAATTTTCAATGTTGGCCATACATGAAGAAATGGACCAATATTTGGTGTTGCGCAGAAAGCATAAGGATTTTTTTTCATAAACTAAGCTATGAACTTAGAAGCATCTAGAAATGGAACCATGGCATTTGGATCAAAGATGAGCTCTCTGTGATTTTCTAATCCATCACAGAAATAGGGAAATAGGGTCTTGTGAAATATGTGTGAAGAAATGTTCTCTGAAAAATGTGCAAGGTCCTCCATGAGGTAGAGCATGATTTATAGAGTCACTAGAAATTTGGTTCATCAAATTTGGAGTTAGGATGATTTATCTATGGATTTTACAAGTTATCTGGAAAAAGAAAAGAGAATAAGGCATTACACTTATCCAGAGCACTGGGCGAGAGATAGCCAGTGGGCCGGCCCAACTGCACGGCACGCACAGGCTGTCGACGCAAGAGGCATATTCACATGAATACGCCTTCCGTGAGCGAAGGCGGCAGCCGGCAGAGCCCGTCTCCACTTAAACGAGGCGGGGCCCTCCCGTAAGTGGCTCAGCCACGCTGCCCGGCCGACAGGCGGGGCCTGCTGGCAGGTTCGTCCTCCACCTCCCACGCGGGCGCGACGGGAGACAGAGGAGGCGCTTGATGCTGGCTGCCGGCGCTACAGGCCGTCTCCGGCGATGCTCTTCCCACCGGCGTGCTCAGGGGACCCGGTCGCGTCCAACCGTGGGTGCCACGGTCGCCTGGGGGCAACGGGTTGAGCTGTGTGTTGGCCGCGATGAACGAGGCCAGCGGTGATGGGGGCATGGCACTACGACCATCGGGAGGAGTAACCGAAGTGCGAGGGAGATTTAGGGGGTCGGTGGAGATGCATTAAGACGCATAGGTGGAGGGGACGGGGCTCGGGCGTCACGAATTTAACCCGGTGCTGGCGGCGGCTCTCTGGCCATGGAGGGCTATGGAGGGCACAAGGAGGTGAGTGGGTTGGTCCAGGGGGTTGCTGGGAGGGAGAGAGAGGGAAGGGGACCCATAGGGGGGCCTGGGGCGGCTTTATATAGCCGGCCCGTGGCTCACCGTGGTCTAGTGCGCCGGCGAGGCTGTTGCCGTCGCTGCAGGTCATAGGGGCTCATGTGGGCGTGTCAGGGGCATTAGTGGAGGAGGTCTAGGACCAGGGGAAGGAAGAGAGAGAGAGCGGGGAGGGCCAGATGCATCGCGCGTGTGAGCTCGTCCATTGGAGCTCTCGGGCTGCCAGCGCACGTGCGAAGGAAGGCAGCAGGAGGAGGAAAGAGGAGGGGTACATGGGTGTAGCATGTTGCGGACGTCGAGGTGGTCCTGCTGGCACGCGGGGGAGAGCCGAGGTGGTTGGAGGTGTCGGGCAGAGGGAGGCTACAGTGCCTTAGGGCACTATAGCACGCTCTGGAGCATGCGTTTGGCGTGCCCTAGCATTGTTTAAGGGGCAGGGGCGTGCCCACTCATGTCTGGTAGTGCTTGGGAGAAGTAAAGAAGTGGGAAGGGGCATTGGATGCTCTGGAGAGCCACTAGGAGAGGAGAGAGGTTGAGAGAGAGAGAAAGAGGCTGTCCAGAGAGAGAAGGAGAGGTTTTCACCCCCCAATAATGGAGCTGTGAACTTGCCATTGTTACTGGAGGTAGAGTAGGACTAGGAGAAGCCCTGGTAAAAATTTGAACTCAAGGAGAATAGTTGAAGGGGTCAAATGATGATTTTGGAAAAATGGCAGAAGGAGTTTGATAAAGTTTTGAGCAAGCAAATTAATTCCACTTGACATTAGAATTAACAGGATCAAATGGAATATAGAGTTGAGGTGGATCACCAAGTTTGAGTCCATTTGGAGAAAATTGCCAATGTAACTTTGGCAAACCCTAGGAATCAACAGAAATGGGTTTTCCAAGATTTAGTAATGAAAATCTTTTCTCCTTGATGCACCACTTGGTGTAGTGTCATCATTTGAGGTTTTGAGCACGTCCAGAAAAATTGGAGTCAAAAGGAGAAAGTTGGCAATTTAGAGTCGTTCAAGTTTAGTTATGGACATAGTGGGTTTTGGGGCACTTTTGTGAACCAAAATGATTTTGATTGAGATGAAACTTTGCAAGATCATCACATTATGCATATGTGACTTGATAGAATTTTCCTGGATTTATTTGAAAATATTTCTTATAGAAATATTTCAAATACTTGAAATGAACAGAAATGGTTTTGGAGGGTTTTGTCCAATATTTTGAAAATGACCATGTGTTGAGACTCATATATATGGACAATATATGTCCACTGAGTCTCCCTAAATTTTCTCAAATATTTTTGAAACATTTAAAATAATTTTAACCTATTAAAGACCATTTCTGGCCTTATGAAAAGGTCTTTAGATAAAAATAGCAAAATAACTTTTAAAATAATATTTTTGTGGTTTTAGGGAGTCCTATATCTAATAGGATTGAAATATAAGTTTTGAAAGATTTTTCACATCCCAAATTAACTACTTGTAATTCAGGCTTTAACTCAGGGTTTTTTGGAAAACCTGATTTAGAAAATACTTTTTGGCCAAATTATATTTGAAAGAAAATACTAAAGGAAATATGCCCTAGAGGAAATAATAAAGTTGTTATTTATATTTCCTTATATCATGATAAATGTTTATTATTCATGCTAGAATTGTATTAACCGGAAACTTAGTACATGTGTGAATACATAGACAAAACAGAATGTCCCTATTATGCCTCTACTTGACTAGCTCGTTAATCAAAGATGGTTATGTTTCCTGACCATACACATGTGTTGTCATTTGATGAGCGGGATCACATCATTAGAGAATGATGTGATGGACAAGACCCATCCGTTAGCTTAGCATTATGATCATTGAGTTTTATTGCCATTGCTTTCTTCATGACTTATACATGTTCCTCTGACTATGAGATTATGCAACTCCCGAATACCGGAGGAACACCTTGTGTGCTATCAAACATCACAACGTAACTGGGTGATTATAAAGATGCTCTACAGGTGTCTCCGAAGGTGTTTGTTGGGTTGGCATAGATCGAGATTATGATTTGTCACTCCATGTATCGGACAGGTATCTCTGGGCCCTCTCGGTAATGCACATCACTATAAGCCTTACAAGCAATGTGACTAATGGGTTAGTTACATGATGATGCATTACAGAACGAGTAAAGAGACTTGCCGGTAATAAGATTGAACTAGGTATTGAGATACCGACGATCGAATCTCGGGCAAGTAACATACCGATGACAAAGGGAACAACATATGTTGTTATGCGGTTTGACCGATAAAGATCTTCGTAGAATATGTAGGAACCAATATGAGCATCCAGGTTCCGCTATTGGTTATTGACCGGAGATGAGTCTTAGTCATGTCTACATAGTTCTTGAACCCGTAGGGTCCGCACGCTTAACGTTCGATGACGATTGGTATTATGAGTTTATGTGTTTTGATGTACCGAAGGTTGTTCATAGTCCCGGATGTGATCACGGACATGACGAGGAGTCTCGAAATGGTCGAGACATAAAGATCGATATATTGGAAGGCTATGTTTGGACATCGGAATGGTTCCGGGTGAGTTCGGGCATTTACGGGAGTACCGGGGGGTTACCGGAACCCCCCGGGGAGTCATTGGGCCTTAATGGGCCTTAGTGGGAGAGAGGAGGAGGCGGCCAAGGTGGGGGCGCGCCCCCCAAGCCCAATCCAAATTGGGATGGGGGCCGACCCCCCTTTCCTTCTCTCCTTCTCCCCCTTCCTTCTTCTCCTACTCCAACTAGGGAAGGGGGGAATCCTACTCCCACCGGGAGTAGGACTCCCCCCTTGGGCGCGCCATGAGAGGACCGGCCCTCCCCTCCTCCACTCCTTCATATACGGGGGAGGGGGCACCCCATAGACGCACAAGTTGATTGTTTAGCCGTGTGCGGTGCCCCCTCCACAGATTTCCACCTCGGTCATATCGTTGCATTGCTTAGGCGAAGCCTTGCGCCGATAGCTTCATCATCACCATCACCATGCCATCGTGCTGACGAAACTCTCCCTCGACCTCAGCTGGATCTAGAGTTTGTGGGACATCACCGAGCTGAACGTGTGCAGATCGCGGAGGTGCCGTATCTTCGGTGCTAGGATCGGTCGGATCGTGAAGACGTACGACTACATCAACCGCGTTGTCATGACGCTTCCGCTTACGGTCTATGAGGGTACATGGACAACTCTCTCCCTTCTTGTTGCTATGCATCACCTAGATGGATCTTGCATGTGCATAGGATTTTTTTAAGTTACTGCATTCCCCAACAGTGGCATCCGAGCCAGGTCTCTACGTAGATGTTATATGCACGAGTAGAACACAAGGAGTTGTGGGCGATAATAGTCATACTGCTTACCAGCTTGTCATACTTTGATTCAGCGGTATTGTTGGATGAAGCGGCCCGGACTGACATTACGCACACGCTTATGCAAGACTGGTTCTACCGACGTGCTTTGCACACAGGTGGCTGGCAGGTGTCAGTTTCTCCAACTTTAGTTGAATCGAGTGTGACTACACCCGGTCCTTGTTGAAGGTTAAAATAGCACACTTGAAGAAAAATCATTGTGGTTTTTTATGCGTAGGTAAGAACGGTTCTTGCTCAGCCCGTAGCAGCCACGTAAAACTTGCAACAACAAAGTAGAGGACGTCTAACTTGTTTTTGCAGGGCATGTTGTGATGTGATATGGTCAAGACATGATGCTAAATTTTATTGTATGAGATGATCATGTTTTGTAACAGAGTTATCGGCAACTGGCAGGAGCCATATGGTTGTCGCTTTATTGTATGCAATGCAATCGCCTTGTAATTGTTTTTACTTTATCACTAAGCGGTAGCGATAGTCGTAGAAGCAATAGTTGGCGGGATGACAATGATGCTACGATGGAGATCAAGGTGACGCACCGGTGACGATGGTGATCATGACGGTGCTTTGGAGATGGAGATCAAAGGCACAAGATGATGATGCCATATCATATCACTTATATTGATTGCATGTGATGTTTATCCTTTATGCATCTTATTTTGCTTAGTTCGGCGATAGCATTATAAGATGATCTCTCACTAAATTTCAAGGTACACGTGTTCTCCCCGAGTATGCACCATTGCAAGAGTTCGTCGTGCCGAGACACCACGTGATGATCGGGTGTGATAAGCTCTACGTTCACATACAACGAGTGCAAGCTAGTTTTGCACATGCAGAATACTCGGGTTAAACTTGACGAGCCTAGCGTATGCAGATATGGCCTCGGAACTCTGAGACCGAAAGGTCGAGCGTGAATCATATAGTAGATATGATCAACATAGTGATGCTCACCATTGAAAACTACTCCATCTCACCTGATGATCGGACATTGATGTAGGGTGGAACCCTAGATGGCCAACCTTTCACGAAAGGAGCGGATCCCTATGAAGAACGTGATGAACACGAGGGGAAACACGAGAGGAACACGAGATAAATCACTCAACCAACAAGAATAGATCACACATGCGCTAGATCGATGAACACAAAGGTAAGATACAAGATCCAAGTCCAACAAAGGACGATACAAAGGGTAACCGGTTCTTCTCCGTGAGGAGGTCTTGATGGGGGTCTTCTCCGTGAGGAGGTCTTGAATCCAAGGTGGATCATCTCCGTAGAGGGACCGCGGTCTCTCTCGTGGAGTAGATCCATATGGATGAGCAATGCTCTATCTCACATATGATCTAAACCAATGCTAACCCTAGAAAGAGGAAGGGGATGGAGTATATATAGTCTAGGGGGTGAAGAGGTACATGGGCTTCGGCCCTTTACTGTGCGCAGACAGACGGAGCCAGATGTCCGGGCGTCGGGCCGGATGTCCGGGCCTTCAGGGGGAGCCGGATGTCCGGGCTGGGGGCCGGATATCCGGGCTGGCGAGGAGATGTTCTGTGCTCTCTGGATAGACGGGGCCGGATGTCTGGGTGAAGGGCCGGATTTCCGGGGCTTCGGGACGAGCTGGATGTCCGGGGCTGGGGCCGGATGTCTGGGCCGTGTAGTACTTCGCTGGCTGGGCTGCTGCTATTGTTGATGTCTCCAGCGGCCGGATGTCCGGGGCTGAGGCCGGATGTCTGGGCCCTAGAGCTGTCTTCTTCTCCTTCCGGCGGTTCTCTTCATCCATGAACTTGGTGGCTTGTCCGTCTTCACGTGCATCCCCGGGAGGTTCCTCTTGACACCTAATCATGCATAGCATATCAGGCTTAGGTAGTAGCCATGTCTCGAGTGGACCATATGTGATATCACTAAGGAAGGAAGTCACCTCGTTCTCGAGAGCTCTAGCTCGTGCTCGTGTCATAGGTCCTCTTGGCTCTTGATGAGACGATGGTAGGTCCATGGGGATGATCATGGGATGCTCCGCATCATCTCCCCTCCCTTGGGAAAGATCCGACTTCGGATCGAAATCCTCATCACCATGGTACGGGGAGAGATCTTTGATGTTGAAGACATCGCTCACGGAGTACTTGCGTGGGATGTCGATCTTGTATGCGTTGTTGTTGTAGCGTGCAATCACCTTGAAGGGTCCATCCGCTCGGGTTAGTAGCTTGGACTTGCTTTCCTTGGGGAAGCGATCCTTGCAAAGGTGTAGACACACAAGATCTCCAACATTGAACATCATGGGTTGCTTGTTGACGTTGAGCTTGGTCGCGAGTCGTTGTACTTGGCGCTCGATGGTGTTCCTTGTATTTTCATGCATCTTCTTGAGGAAGTTGACTCGGGCACTCGCGTCCATGTTTGTTCACTCTTGTAGCGGTAGAGGTAGAATGTCCAATGGTGACAATGGGTTGAAGCCATAGACGACCTCGAAGGGGGACTTGCCGGTAGTCGAATGTCTTGCATGATTGTAGGCATACTCGGTGATAGGTAGGCACTCCTCCCACTCCTTGATGTTCTTCTTTATCAACACGCGTAGTAGAGTGGAGAGCATGCGGTTCGTCACCTCCGTTTTGCCGTCGGTTTGTGGATGGTATGCCGAAGAGAACAAAAGCTTGATTCTGAGCTTGGCGCACAAGGTCTTCCAAAAGTAACTCAAGAACTTGACGTCGCGGTCCGAGACAATTGTCTCTGGCACTCCATGAAGGCGCAAGATTTCCCTACAAAACAAATTTGCAAGATGTGAAGCATCGTCTATCTTGTTGCAAGGAATGAAATGTGCCATTTTGGAGAATCGGTCCACAACAACAAAAACGGAATCCTTGCCATTTCGAGTTCTAGGCAAACCAAGCACAAAATCCATGCTAATATCTTCCCATGGGTGATATGGAATTGGAAGTGGCATATAGAGGCCATGAGATTGGGCTTTAGACTTAGCTTTGCGACATGTAGAGCATCGGTTGGTGAAGCGATTGACGTCGCAAAACATCTTGGGCCAAAAGTAGTTCTTGGAGAGCGTAGCAAATGTCTTGTCGCGTCCAAAGTGTCCCATGAGTCCGCCTCCATGAGATTCCTGCAAAAGCAACAAGCGAAGAGAGGACTCGGGGATGCAAAGTTTGTTAGCTCTCATAAGATATCCATCTTTGATGTAGTATCGATCCCAAGAAGTATGCGTCAAACACTTGGCATAAGGAATAGCAAATGTAGGATCATGCTCATACAAGTCTTATATGTGCTCAAAACCAATGACATTTAACTCAAGTTGAGTAACAAGCATGCATATACGGGAAAGTGCATCCGCCACAACATTTTCCTTACCTTTAATATACTTGATGACATAAGGAAAAGACTCAATAAATTCACTCCACTTAGCATGACGCTTGTTCAACTTAGTTTGACCCTTAAGATATTTAAGCGTTTCGTGGTCGGTATGGATGATGAACTCATGAGGGCGTAGGTAATGTTCCCATTCATGCAAAACTCGCACTAAAGCATATAGCTCTCTGTCATAGATGGGGTAATTTAGTTGCGCTCCGGAAAGTTTCTCACTAAAATAAGCAATTGGGCGCTTCTCTTGTGTTAACACACCTCCTATGCCATTACCACTAGCATCGCAATGAATTTCGAAAGGTTTGTGAAAGTTGGGTAATGCAAGCACGGGAGCATGAGTAAGCAAATTCTTAAGCTCATTGAAAGCGATATCTTGGGATGTTCCCCAAACAAACGGTGCATTTTTCTTACTCAAAGCATGCAAAGGTGAAGCAATGGTGCTAAAATCCTTCACAAATCTACGGTAGAAACCAGCTAAACCAAGAAAACTACGCACTTGTTGCAAATTGGTTGGTTGGGGCCAAGTTTTAATAGAATTGATCTTAGATTCATCAACATGAACACCCTTAGAAGATACTACGAAACCCAAGAAAACAAGCTTATCAACACCAAATAGGAATTTTTCCATATTAGCATAAAGTTGCTCTTTTCGAAGAGTTTGTAGCATGGTGCGAAGGTGGGTGACATGCTCTTTGAGAGATTTGCTAAACACAAGGATATCATCAAAGTAGACAACAACAAATTCACCAATGTAAGGGCGAAACACGTAATGCATAAGACGCATGAAAGTACCGGGTGCTTCTGATAAACCCATAGGCATGACTAGCCATTCATATAGACCAAACTTTGTTATGAAAGTGGTTTTCCATTCATCACCCTCTTGTATGCGGATTTGATAGTAGCCACTTTTAAGATCAATTTTGGAAAAGATAGTGGCACCGCTAAGTTCATCAAGCATATCATCAAGGCGTGGAATGGGGTACCTATAGCGAACGGTGATAGCATTGATAGGTCTACAATCGGAACACATGCGAAAACTACCGTCTCATTTTGGCACAAGAATGACCGGTACGGCACAATGACTCAAACTTTCACGCACATGTCCATGATCTATGAGATGCTTTACTTGCCTTTGTGTTTCTTTGTTTTCTTCGGGGTTGACACGGTAGGGAGCTTTGTTGAGATCGATTCGGTGCTCAATGCCTCGTAGTGGAGGTAGACCCGGAGGTAGCTCATCGGGGAAAACATCTTGGAATTCCTGCAATAAAGAAGATAACACCAAAGGTAGATTGTGAGAGTTGTTAGTTTTTTGGTGCCTCGTCCTTGCACAATAGGACATAGTGTAAGACAATTGATGGGTTCTCACACACTTCTCTCATCTCACGTTTGGTGGCAAATAGGACTAAGTTTTTCTTGTCGCTCATCGTGGAGGCACTCAATTTGGGCTTGTGGCGCTCACTCTCTTTTTGGTGGTTCGCTCTCTAACTATTCTCTCCACGATGGGTGTTTTGCTTGTCGGCAAGCACTTGGCTTGGAGACATAGGACGTAGCACAAACTCTTTCCCTTTCATCTTGAAGCTATAGTGATTTGTACGCCCATTGTGAATGACACCTCGATCAAATTGCCATGGCCGTCCAAGAAGGAGGTGGCACACGGTCATCGGAAGGACATCACACTCCAAAGTGTCTTCATAGGCGCCAATCTTGAAAGAGATTTGTACCCTATGCTCGACTTGGATGGTGCCGGTGTCGCTTAGCCATTGAACCTTGTAGGGGTGCGGGTGTTTCATCTTGACCAATTGGAGTTTGGAGCATAGTTCTTCACTTGCCAAGTTATGGCAACTCCCTCCATCGATGATGACCTTGATGGACCGTCGATTGATGTCGGCCTTTGTGTGGAAGATATGGCATCTTTGATCTTCGTCTTAGTGATGTTTAAGAGTCAAGACCTTGGAGACAACAAGAGCGGGACTTGAGTCTTCGTCACAAAAGATATGATCATCTTCTTCTTCATTGTTCACTTGTCGGTGCATGGCCACTTGCTCAAGGGCTTCCATTTCTCCTTCACTCATGGAGTCGTAGGTTCCGTCGTTGTTGAGGATCATGGTGCACTTGTTTGTGCACTCGAAGGACTTGTGGCCTCGGCCTCCGCATGTGAAACATTTGATGGAACTTGTCTTGATGGTCTCATCGGTTGGAGTAGATGATGATGATGCTTTCGGCTTGAAGTTGCTTGTAGTAGGAGGACGACTTGAGCTTGTCGAAGTTTTCTCGTAACTTGACTTGTTGCCGTTGCTTGTAGATGGCTTCGTCGAAGGTGTTGGAGTCATCGAAGCTTGATGTTGGAGAGGCCATAGGACTTGGATGAGAACTTGGCATACTTGAAGTCGTCTTGTACTTGCCATTCCGCTTTGGTAGCTTGGTGCACTAGCTCGATGAGGTTCGAGTATGGTTGGAAGTCGGCAATCTTCTTGATAGGGTGATTGAGTCCATTCAAGAAACATGCCATAGTTTGCTCATCATCTTCTTTGACATTGGCTCGTATCATGGCAATCTCCATTTCCTTGTAGTACTCTTCAACGCTCTTGGTTCCTTGCTTGAGTTGTTGGAGTTTCTTGAAGAGGTCGCGGTTGTAGTAGTTTGGCACGAATCGTGCTCTCATGACATCCTTCATTTGTGCCCAAGTGGTGATGGGTGGTTCACCTCTTGTCGCTCGGCGCTCAATGACTTGTTCCCACCAAATGAGGACGTAGTCTTAGAATTCAAGGGATGCCATTGTGATCTTCTTCTCTTCTTCGTAGTTGTGCAAGCGGAAGATTTTGTCAACCTTCAATGCCCATGATATGTACTCTTCGGGGTCATTGCTTCCGGTAAACTTGGGCATGGTGAACTTTAGCCTGCCATATCGTTGCTCTTCATTGTGTTGGGTTCGGGGATGATGACGCCCATGTCGGTGAGGATTGGCAATCTCATGTTGCTCTTGGTGAGGAGGGTTGTCTTCCTCATGTTGCTCTTGGCGAGGAGGGTTGTCGACCTCATGTTGCTCTTGGTGAGGACGGTTGTATTCCTCATGTTACTCTTGGCGAGGAGCTTGTCGATCTTGACGAGGAGCTTGTCGATGCACACGTGCTTGGTAAATCCTTTCTTGGGCTTCGTCGCGAAGTGCTTCTTGATGTAGTCTTGCTTGTCAGCCTCGATTGGCTACAGCACGACTTGAATCTTGAAGGTCACGTTGCGCCTCAAGTGCTTGAGCTTCACGTAGTTGTTTTTCTTGACGTTGCGCCTCGGCGTCTTGTGCATCTTGATTTTGTCGCGCTCGCTCCTCTTGTTCTTGTTGTCGTTGGCGTTGCCGTTCTTGTGCTTGTGCGAAAGCAGCTTGGTTTTGACGATGTCGATGCTCTTGAGAGTCGGTGTCGTGTAGAGGATTGCGGTGAGCTTGACGGTCTTGACGCGCAGCACGACGAAGAGTGTTGGATGTCGGTGTACTTGAACCGGAGAAAGTGTCGTCGGAGTGTCGACTTGAGCGGCTCCGTCTTGACGAGGACGAAGTTGTAGAAGAGCGGACCATCATGCTTCAGATATCTTCTTTGAGGGAACTCATGGATGTGTCGAAGTAGTCTCTTGTACGTTGCTCGGATTGTCGTAGGACGGTGGCGAGATTGTCCATGCGGTCGCCCAAAGCAAGTTGCTCTTGATGCAAAGCTCGGTGTGCACCAAATAGTTGAGTCTTGGTGACGTAGGATGACATGTCGTCGTCTTGCTCCAAGAAGAGTGGGTTGGTAGAAGTACTTGGCCTATCCATCATTCCAAACAAAGATATGTGAGTGGGAGAAAAAGAAGAACCAATACCAAATGTACCTTGACCGATGTTGAAAATCGATCAAAGATCAATCCAATGTGTAGCAATGAAATAGCACAATTGGTACCGATTATTGTCGGTTCTCACACCTACACAAGTAAAAGCTTATGGTGGAGCTTGGTTAGGATGGTGGCACAAAATTTGATGCAATTGTAAGCGAGACTCAATAATGTTGGAAAGGATTCACAAATTTGCAAATGCAACAAGTAGACCAATAGCAAGATATGGTACACGGAAACACACATGCAAATAGATAAGTGGGGTTGGGCAACCAAGGATGAGCCAAAATGTGGAATCCACCAAGATGCTCTTGTTGCACAACACTAGAGAGACGCTAGCACGATTGCACAATAGGTGGATACGAACTTGTGCACAACTTACTAAGCAAAAATGCAACAACTTCTATCCCAAGTATGCTATATGTATGATGTTCCTACGCTTTTGATCCAAGATGATTGAGTATGACAATATTAATGTTGTATGATGCTATGGTTCTTGCTTATAAGCTCTTGGCTTATCTTTCTTCTTTTGCTTAAAAGCTTGTTTGGCTCTTTGTTGTTTGAGCTCTTTTCTCATGCAATGCTTCACGGATCCAGATAGCAATTGTGTATGCGAAGACAACTTTGTGACACAACAGATGATACCAAGATATGCAACACAATGATGGTATGTATGCTATGGGAAGTATGAACACTAATGTGCACAAGTCACGTTGCCGGCAATACTCAAAGGCTAGTCTCGAAGGGTAAGCTACGCAAAAGTAAGGCTATGGGGTTATCAATGCAAAAGCAAGAGAGTATGATGATATCACGATACCAAGATGATATGAAGGTGAAGGTGATACCAAAGTGATGTAGCCGTTCGTAGTAGTCCTTGGCGAAGATGAGCGGTGGTGATGTTGATGCCGAACCGTACCTAGATAGCCGAAACACAATAGGACACGGAAACCACAACTCAAATTCTCAAAGCAAAATGGGTCAAAATTGTCGGAGTTGGTAGCGGGAAAGGCTATGGTGGTGCTATGCGGAAGTGGTGGTGGTATGCGGAAGTGTATGTGGGCACCGGAACAAAATTGGACGAAAGTTAGGCGGTAAACGGAGTGGGGTATCGAAGAGTTGCTGTTAGGGGCCGGATGTCCGGTCTGATGGCCGGATGTCCGGGCCGGGCCGGATGTCCGGGCTCGGGATCCGTGGATGAACTTGAAAACACCGTGTGGAGTGGTCAAATCCGGGGCAAAATTCGGAAGATTTTGTGGATGGAATTTGGGGAAAAGATGGGGAAAAGCTAGATCTACCTGCAACACACGAAATCCGCGGATCAAATCCAACAAAACTTCATCACACCAACAAATCACAAAAAACAATTTGGGGCAATTTTCGGATTAGGACGAAAAACAACAAAATCAAGCTAGAAAACAAAAAGAGGGGGCTCCGAAATCGTGATCAACGTGGCTCTGATACCAAGATGATGTAGGGTGGAACCCTAGATGGCCGATCTTTCACGAAAGGAGCAGATCCCTACAAAGAACGTGATGAACACGAGGGAAACACGAGAGGAACACGAGAGAAATCACTCAACCAACAAGAATAGATCACACATGCGCTAGATCGATGAACACAAAGGTAAGATACAAGATCCAAGTCCAACAAAGGACGTTACAAAGGGTAACCGGCTCTTCTCCGTGAGGAGGTCTTGATGGGGGTCTTCTCCGTGAGGTCTTGAATCCAAGGTGGATCGTCTCCGTAGAGGGGTCGCGGTCTCTCTCGTGGAGTAGATCCGTATGGATGAGCAATGCTCTATTTCACATATGAGCTAAACCAATGCTAACCCTAGAAAGAGGAAGGGGATGGAGTATATATAGTCTAGGGGGGCGAAGAGGTACATGGGCTTCAGCCCTTTACTGTGCGCAGACAGACGGAGCCGGATGTCCGGGCGTCGGGCCGGATGTCCGGGCCTTCAGGGGGAGCCGGATGTCTGGGCTGGCGAGGAGATGTTCCGTGCTCTCTGGATAGACGGGGCCGGATGTCTGGGTGAAGGGCCGGATTTCCGGGGCTTCGGGATGAGCCGGATGTCCGGGGCTAGGGCCGGTTGTCCAGGGCTAGGGCCGGATGTCCGGGCCCTGTAGTACTTCGCTGGCTGGGCTGCTGCTATTGTTGATGTCTCCAGCGGCTGGATGTCCGGGGCTCGGGCCGGATGTCCGGGCCCTGGAGCTGTCTTCTTCTCCTTTCGGCGGTTCTCTTCATCCATGAACTTGGTGGCTTGTCCGTCTTCACGTGCATCCTCGAGAGGTTCCTCTTGACACCTAATCATGCATAGCATATCGGACTTAGGTAGTAGCCATGTCTCAAGTGGATCATATGTGATATCACTAAGGAAGGAAGTCACCTCGTTCTCGAGAGCTCTAGCTCATGCTCGTGTCATAGGTCCTCTTGGCTCTTGATGAGACGATGGTAGGTCCATGGGGATGATCATGGGATGCTCCGCATCAGACATGGTTTAGTTGATATGGATCACGTGATCACTTAGATGATTAGAGGGATGTCTATCTAAGTGGGAGTTCTTAAGTAATATGATTAATTGAACTTTAATTTATCATGAACTTAGTACCTGATAGTATTTTGCATGACTATGTTGTTGTAGATAAATGGCCCCTGCTGTTGTTCCGTTGAATTTTAATGCGTTCCTAGAGAAAGCTGAGTTGAAAGATGATGGTAGCAATTACACGGACTGGGTCCATAACTTGAGGATTATCCTCATTGCTGCACAGAAGAAATTACATCCTGGAAGCACCGCTAGGTGCCACACCCGCTACAGGAGCAACGCCAGATGTTATGAACGTCTGGCAGAGCAAAGCTGATGACTACTCGATAGTTCAGTGCGCCATGCTTTACGGCTTAGAACTGGGACTTCAACGACGTTTTGAACGTCATGGAGCATATGAGATGTTCCAGGAGTTGAAGTTAATATTTCAAGCAAATCCTGGATTGAGAGATATGAAGTCTCCAATAAGTTCTATAACTGCAAAATGGAGGAGAATAGTTCTGTCAGTGAACATATACTCAGAGTGTCTGGTTACCACAACCACTTGACTCAACCGGGAGTTAATCTTCCTGATGATAGTGCCATTGACAGAGTTCTTCAATCTCTGCCACCAAGCTACAAAAGCTTCGTGATGAACTATAATATGCAAGGGATGGATAAGACAATTCCCGAGCTCTTCGCGATGCTAAAGGCTGCGGAGGTAGAAATCAAGAAGGAGCATCAAGTGTTCATGGTTAACAGGACCACCAGTTTCAAGAAAAAGGGCAAAGGGAAGAAGGGGAACTTCAAGAAGAACAACAAACAAGTTGTTGCTCAAGTGAAGAAGCCCAAGTCTGGACCTAAGCCTGAGACTGAGTGCTTCTACTACAAAGGGACTGGTCACTGGAAGTGGAACTGCCCCAAGTATTTGGCGAAGAAGAAGGATGGCAAAGTGAAAGGTATATTTGATATACATGTTATTGATGTGTACTTAACTAATGCTCGCGGTAGCGGCTGGGTATTTGATTCTGGTTCTGTTGCTAATATTTGCAACTCGAAACAGTGGCTAGAGATTAAGCGAAGATTGGCTAAGGACGAGGTGACGATGCGCGTGGGAAATGGTTCCAAAGTCGATGTGATCGCCGTCGGCACGCTACCTCTACATCTACCTTCGGTATTTATTTTAGACCTAAACAATTGTTATTTGGTGCCAGTGTTGAGCATGAACATTATATCTGGATCTTGTTTGATGCGAGACGGTTATTCATTTAAATCAGAGAATAATGGTTGTTTACTTATATGAGTAATATCTTTTATGGTCATGCACCCTTGATGAGTGGTCTATTTTTACTAAATTTTGATAGTAGTGATACATATGTTCATAGTATTGAACCCAAAAGATATAAGTTAAGAATGATAGTGCAACTTATTTGTGGCACTGCCGTTTAGGTCATATTGGTGTAAAGCGCATGAAGAAACTCCATGGTTATGGGCTTTTGGAATCACTTGATGCTTGCGAATCATGCCTCATGGGCAAGATGACAAAAATGTTGGGGAACGTAGTAATTTCAAAAAAATTCCTACGCACACGCAAGACCATGGTGATGCATAACAACGAGAGGTGAAAGTGTTGTCCACGTACCCTCGTAGACCGTAAGTGGAAGCGTTATGACAACGCGGCTGATTTAGTCGTATGTCTTCACGATCAACCGATCCTAGTACCGAAAGTATGGCACCTCCGTGATCTGCACACGTTCGGCTCGGTGACGTCCCACGAACTCACGATCCAACAGAGTGTCGAGGGAGGGCTTCGTCAGCACGACGGCGTGATGACGGTGATGATGAAGCTACCGGCGCAGGGCTTCGCCTAAGCATTGCAACGATATGACCGAGGTGGATTATGGTGGAGGAGGGAACCACACACGACTAAGAGATCAATGATCAACTTTGTGTCTATGGGGTGCCCCCTGGCCATGTATATAAAGGATGGAGGGAGGAGGAGGCCGGCCCCCATAGGGCGCGCCCAAAGTGTGGAGTCCTACTAGGACTCCCTAGTCCAAGTAGGATTCCACCTCCCACATGGAATAGGTAAAAGGGAAGGGAGAAGGAGAAGGAAGGAAGGGGGCGCCCCCTTTCCCTAGTCCAATTCGGACCAGTCCATGGGGAAGGGGCGCGGCCACCCTTGAGGCCTTTCTCTCCTTTCCCGTATGGCCCATTAAGGCCCAATACGAATTCCCGTAACTCTCCGGTACTCCGAAAAATACCCGAATCAATCAGAATCTTTCTGATGTCCGAATATAGCCTTCCAATATATCGATCTTTACGTATCGACCATTTTGAGACTCCTCGTCATGTCCCCGATCTCATCCGGGACTCCGAACAAACTTCGGTCATCAAATCACATAACTCATCATATAAATCATCACAGAACGTTAAGCATGTGGACCCTATGGGTTCGAGAACTATGTAGACATGACCGAGACTCATCTATGTTCAAAACTAATAGCGGAACCTGGATGCTCATATTGGTTCCTACATATTCTACGAAGATCTTTATTGGTCAAACCGCATAACAACATATGTTGTTCCCTTTGTCATCGGTCTGTTACTTGCCCGAGATTCGATCGTCGGTATGTCAATACCTAGTTCAATCTCGTTACCGGCAAGTCTCTTTACTCTTTCCGTAATGCATCCTCCCGCAACTAACTCATTAGTCACATTGCTTGCAAGGCTTATAGTGATGTGCATAACCGAGAGGGCCCAGAGATACCTCTCCGATACACGGAGTGACAAATCATAATCTCGATCTATGCCAACCCAACAAACACCTTCGGAGACACCTGTAGAGCATCTTTATAATCACCTAGTTACGTTGTGACGTTTGATAGCACACAAGGTGTTCCTTTGGTATTCGGGAGTTGCATAATCTCATAGTCAGAGGAACATGTATAAGTCATGAAGAAAGCAATAGCAATAAAACTCAACGATCATAATGCTAAGCTAACGGATGGGTATTGTCCATCACATCATTCTCTAATGATGTGATCCCGTTTATCAAATGACAACACATGTCTATGGTGAGGAAACATAACCATCTTTGATTAACGAGCTAGTCAAGTAGAGGCATACTAGGGACACTCTGTTTTGTCTATGTATTCACACATGTACTAAGTTTCCAGTTAATACAATTCTAGCATGAATAATAAACATTTATCATGATATAAGGAAATATAAATAACAACTTTACAATTGCCTCTAGGGCATATTTCCTTCATAAAACTCCGTTCTCCGGAACAATGGAGCGAGCAACAAACTTGTTGGAAATAATACATACTGATCTATGCGGTCCAATGTGTGTTGACGCTCGCGGCTGGTATCGTTATTTTCTGACCTTCACAGATGATTTGGGCAGATATGGGCATATCAACTTGATAAAACATAAGTCTGAAACATTTGAAAAGTTCAAAGAATTTCAGAGTGAACTGGAAAATTATCGTAATAAGAAAATAAAGTTTCTACAATCTGATCATGGAGGAGAATATTTGAGTTACGAGTTTGGTCTTCATTTGAAACAATGCGGAATTGTTTCGCAACTCACGCCACCTGGAACACCACAGCGTAATGGTGTGTCTGAATGTCGTAATCGTACTTTACTAGATATGGTGTGATCTATGATGTCTCTCACTGATTTACCGCTATCGTTTTGGGGTTATGCTTTAGAGACGGCTGTATTCATGTTAAATAGGGCACTGTATAAATCCCTTGAGACGACACCTTATGAACTGTGGTTTGGCACGAAACCCAAGTTGTCATTTCTTAAAGTTTGGGGCTGCGATGCTTATGTGAAAAAGTTTCAACCTGATAAGCTCGAACCCAAATCGGAGAAATGTGTCTTCATAGGATACCCAAAGGAGACTATTGGGTACACCTTCTATCACAGATCCGAAGGCAAGATATTCGTTGCTGATCCTTTCTAGAGAAGGAATTTCTCTCGAAAGAAGTGAGTGGGAGGAAAGTAGAACCTGATGAGGTAATTGTACCTACTCCCTTATTGGAAAGTGGTTCATCACAGAAATCAGTTCCAGTGATTCCTACACCAATTAGTGAGGAAGCTAATGATGATGATCATGAAACTTCTGATCAAGTTACTACCGAACCTCGTAGGTCAACCAGAGTAAGATTCACACCATAGTGGTACGGTAATCCTGTTCTGGAGGTCATGTTACTTGACCATGACGAACCTACGAACTATGAGGAAGCGATGATGAGCCCAGATCCCGCAAAATGGCTTGAGGCCATGAAATCTGAGATGGGATCCATGTATGAGAACAAAGTGTGGACTTTGGTTGACTTGCCTGATGATCGGCAAGCCATAGAGAATAAATGGATCTTCAAGAAGAAGACTGACGCTGACGGTAATGTTATTGTCTACAAAGCTTGACTGTTGCGAAATGTTTTCGACAAGTTCAAGGAGTTGACTACGATGAGACCTTCTCACTCGTACCGATGCTTAAGTCTGTCCGAATCATGTTAGCAATTGCCACATTTTATGAAATCTGGCAAATGGATGTCAAAACTACATTCCTTAATGGATTTCTTAAAGAAGAGTTGTATATAATGCAACCAAAAGGGTTTTGTCAATCCTAAAGGTGCTAACAAAATGTGCAAGCTCCAGCGATCCATCTATGGACTGGTGCAAGCATCTCAGAGTTGGAATATACGCTTTGATGAGTTGATCAAAGCATATAGTTTTGTACAGACTTACGGTGAAGCCTGTATTTACAAGAAAGTGAGTGGGAGCACTACAGCTTTTCTAATAAGTATATGTGTATGACATATTGTTGATCGGAAATGATGTAGAATTTTTTCTGGAAAGCATAAAGGAGTGTTTGAAAGGAGTTTTTTCCAAAGAAAGACCTCGGTGAAGCTGCTTACATATTGAGCATCAAGATCTATAGAGATAGATCAAGACGCTTGATAAGTTTCTTCAATGAGTACATAACTTGACAAGTTTTTTTGAAGAAGTTCAAAATGGAACAGTCAAAGAAGGAGTTCTTGCCAGTGTTGCAAGGTGGGAAGTTGAGTAAGAATCAAAGCCCGACCACGGCAGAAGATAGAGAGAGAATGAAAGTGATACGTCCATTTTGCATCATGCTCTTATATCAATATTTATTGCATTATGGGCTGTTATTACACATTATGTCACAATACTTATGCCTATTCTCTCTTATTTTACTAGGTTTACATAAAGAGGGAGAATGCCGGCAGCTGGAATTCTGGGCTGGAAAAGGAGCAAATATTAGAGACCTATTCTGCGCAACTCCAAAAGTCCTGAAACTCCACGGAAGTTATTTTTGGAAATAATAAAAAATACTGAGCGAAGAAAATACCAGAGGGGGCCCACACCCTGGCCACGAGGGTGGGGAGCGCGCCCTACCCCCTGGGCGCGCCCCCTGCCTCGTGGGCCCCCTAGTGGCCCTCCGGTCTCTATCTTCTGCTATATGAAGTCTTTCGTCCAAGAAAAAATCATAAGCAAGCTTTCGGGACGAGACTCCGCCGCCACGAGGCGGAACCTTGGCGGAACCAATCTAGGGCTCTGGCGGAGCTGTTCTGCCGGGGACACTTCCCTCCGGAAGGGGGAAATCATCGCCATCGTCATCACCAATGCTCCTCTCATCGGAGGAGGCCAATCTCCATCAACATCTTCACCAGCACCATCTCCTCTAAAACCCTAGTTCATCTCTTGTATCCAATCTTTGTCTCATAGCCTGGGATTGGTACCTGTAGGTTGCTAGTAGTGTTGATTACTCCTTGTAGTTGATGCTAGTTGGTTTATTTGGTGGAAGATCATATGTCCAGATCCATTATGCATATTAATACCCCTCTGATTATGAACATGAATATGCTTTGTGAGTAGTTACGTTTGTTCCTGAGGACATGGGAGAAGTCTTGCTATTAGTAGTCATGTGAATTTGGTATTCGTTCGATATTTTGATGAGATGTATGTTGTCTCTCCTCTAGTGGTGTTATGTGAACGTCGACTACATGACACTTCACCATTGTTTGGGCCTATAGGAAGGCATTGGGAAGTAATAAGTAGATGAGGGGTTGCTAGAGTGACAGAAGCTTAAACCCTAGTTTATGCGTTGCTTCGTAAGGGGCTGATTTGGATCCATATGTTTCATGCTATGGTTAGGTTTACCTTAATACTTCTTTTGTAGTTGCGGACGCTTGCAATAGGAGTTAATAATAAGTGGGACGCTTGTCCAAGTAAGGACAGTACCCAAGCACCGGTCCACCCACATATCAAATTATCAAAGTACCGAACGCGAATCATATGAGCGTGATGAAAACTAGCTTGACGATAATTCCCATGTGTCCTCGGGAGCGCTTTTCTCTATATAAGAGTTTGTCCAGGCTTGTCCTTTGCTACAAAAAGGATTGGGCCACCTTGCTGCACCTTATTAACACTTGTTACTTATTACCCGTTACAAATTACCTTATCACAAAACTATCTATTACTGATAATTTCAATGCTTGCAGAGAATACCTTGCTGAAAACGCTTATCATTTCCTTCTGCTCCTCATTGGGTTCGACACTCTTACTTATCGAAAGGACTACGATAGATCCCCTATACTTGTGGGTCATCTAGACTCTTTTGGCGCCGTTGCCGGGGAGTGAAGCACCTTTGGTAGGTGGAATTTGGTAAGGAAAAATTTATATAGTTGCTGAAATTTACTGTCACTTGTTACTATGGAAAGTAATCTTTTGAGGGGCTTGTTCAGGGTATCTTCACCTCGACCAGTAGAGCAAAGAGTTTCTCCTCAACCTACTGAACCTACTGAAAATGTCTACTTTGAAATTCCTTCGAGTATGATAGAAAACCTGCTAGCTAATCCTTTTGCAGGAGACGGAACATTACATCCTGATGAGCACCTAATCTATGTGGATGAAGTTTGTGGATTATTTAAGCTTGCAGGTATGCCCGATGATGTTATCAAGAAGAAGGTATTCCCTTTATCTTCGAAGGGAGATGCATTGACATGGTATAGGCTATGTGATGATATGGGATCATGGAACTACAAATGATTGAAATTGGAATTTCATCAGAAGTTTTATCCTATGCATCTTGTTCATCGTGATCGTAATTATATATATAATTTTTGGCCTCGCGAGGGAGAAAACATCGCTCAAGCTTGGGGGAGGCTTAAGTCAATGTTATATTCATGCCCCAATCATGAGCTCTCGAGAGAAATAATTATTCAAAAAATTTATGCTCGGCTTTCTGACAACAATCGCACCATGCTCGATACATCTTTTACTGGTTCTTTTATGATGAAGACTATTGAATTCAAATGGGATTTATTGGAAAGAATTAAACGCAACTCTGAAGATTGGGTCTCGACGAAGGTAAGGAGACAGGCATAACACCTAAGTTTGATTGTGTTAAATCTTTTATGGACACCGATGTCTTCCGTAAATTTAGCACTAAATATGGACTTGACTCTGAGATAGTAGCTTCTTTTTGTGAATCTTTTGCTGCTCATGTTGATCTCCCTTAGGAGAAGTGGTTTAAATATAATCCTCCCATTGTAGTAAAATTAGTTGCACCTATTAAAGTTGAAGAAAAGACTATCACTTATAATGATCCTGTCGTTCCTACTGCTTATGTTGAGAAACCACATTTCCCTGTTAGGATAAATGATCATGCTAAAGCTTCAACTGAGGTTCGTAAAAGCAATATTAGAACTTATACACCTCCTGAGCAAGTTAAAGTTGAACCTAATATTGCCATTGTTAAAGATCTCTTGGCTGATAATATCGATGGGCATGTTATTTACTTCTGTGATGAAACTGCTAGAATTGCTAAACCTGGTGCTAAAGATAAACATAGACCTGTGGTAGGCATGCCTGTTATTTTTGTTAAAATAGGAGATCATTGTTATCATGGCTTGTGCGATGTGGGTGCTAGTGCAATACCTATTTCCTTATACAAAGAAATTATGCATGATATTGATCCAGCTGAGATAGAAGATATTGATGTTACCATTAAGCTTGCTAACAGAGATACTATTTCACCAATTGGGATTGTTAGAGATGTTTAAGTCTTGTGTGGAAAAGTTAAATATCCTACTGATTTTCTTGTTCTTGGTTCCCCACAGGATAGCTTTTGTCCCATTATATTTGGTAGACCCTTCTTGAATACTGTTAACGCTAAGATAGACTGCGAAAAGGATGTCGTTACTATTGGCTTGGATGATAGGTCTCATGAGTTTAATTTCTCTAAATTCCGTAGACAACCTCGTGATGAGGAATTGCCTAGTAAAGATGAAATTATTACTCTTGCTTCTATTCCCGTACCTCATAGTGACCCTTTAGAACAATATTTGCTAGACCATGAAAGTGATATGTTTATGAATGAAAGAAGGGAAATAGATGAAGTGTTCTTTAAACAGGGACCTATTCTGAAACACAACGTGCCTGTTGAAATCTTAGGGGATCCTCCTCCACCCAAGGGTGATCCCGTGTTTGAGCTTAAACCATTACCTGATACTCTTAAATATGCTTATCTTGATGAAAAGAAGATATATCCTGTTATTATTAGTGTTAACCTTTCAGAGAAGGAGGAAGAAAAATTATCGAAAACTCTGAAGAAGCACCGTGCTGCAATTGGATATACTCTTGATGATCTTAAGGGCATTAGTCCCACTCTATGTCAACACAAAATAAATTTGGAGAAAGACGCCAAACCAGTTATTGATCATCAACGACGACTGAATCCTAAGATGAAAGAAGTGGTAAGAAAGGAAATACTAAAGCTGCTTGAGGCAGGTATAATTTATCCCGTTGCTGATAGTCAGTGGGTCAGTCATGTTCATTGTGTCCCTAAGAAAGGAGGTATTACTGTCGTTCCTAATGATAAAGATGAATTGATTCCGCAAAGAATTATTACAGGTTATAGGATGGTAATTGCTTTCCGCAAATTAAATAAATCTACTAAAAAAGATCATTACCCCTTACCTTTTATTGATCAAATGCTAGAAAGATTATCCAAACATACGCATTTTTGCTTTCTAGATGGTTACTCTGGTTTCTATCAAATACCTGTGTCAGCTGATGATCAAGCAAAGACCACTTTTACTTGCCCTTTCGGTACTTTTGCTTATAGACGTATGCCTTTTGATTTACGTAATGCACATGCTACCTTTCAAAGATGCATGATGGCTATATTCTCTGATTTTTGTGAAAAGATTTGTGAGGTTTTCATGGACGATTTCTCCGTTTATGGATCCTCTTTTGATGATTGCTTGAGCAACCTTGATCGAGTTTTGCAGAGATATGAAGAAACTAATCTTGTCTTGAATTGGGAGAAGTGCCACTTTATGGTTAATGAAGGCATTGTCTTGGGGCATACAATTTTTGAAAGAGGTATTGAAGTTGATAAAGCTAAAGTCGATGCTATTGAAAAGATGCCATGCCCTAAGGACATAAAAGGTATAAGAAGTTTTCTTGGTCATGCCGGTTTTTGTAGGAGGTTCATTAAGGACTTCTCAAAAATTTCTCGGCCTCTGACTAATCTATTACAAAAAGATATACCTTTTGTCTTTGATGTTGATTGTGTAGAAGCATTTGAAATAATTAAGAAAGCTTTGATTTCTGCACCTATCGTTCAGCCACCTGGTTGGAATTTACCCTTTGAAATTATGTGTGATGCCAGTGATTATGCTGTAGGTGCTGTTCTAGGGCAAAGGGTTGATAAGAAATTAAATGTTATTCAATATGCTAGTAAAACTCTAGACAATGCCCAGAGAAATTATGCTACTACTGAAAAGGAATTCTTAGTAGTTGTTTATGCTTGTGATAAGTTCAGACCTTATATTGATGATTCTAAAGTAACTATTCACACTGATCATGCTGCTATTAAATACCTTATGGAAAAGAAAGATGCTAAACCTAGACTTATTAGATGGGTTCTCTTGCTACAAGAATTTGATTTGCATATTATTGATAGAAAGGGAGCTGAGAACCCCGTTGCAGATAACTTGTCTAGGTTAGAAAATGTTCTTGATGACCCACTACTTATTGATGATAGCTTTCTTGATGAACAACTAAATGTCATAAATGCTTCTCGTACTGCTCCATGGTATGCTGATTATGCTAATTACATTGTTGCTAAATTTATACCACCTAGTTTCACATACCAGCAAAAGAATAAGTTTTTCTATGATTTAAGACATTACTTCTGGGATGACCCACATCTTTATAAAGAAGGAGTAGATGGTGTTATTAGGCGTTGTGTACCTGAGCATGAACAGGAACAGATCCTACGCAAGTGTCACTCCGAGGCTTATGGAGGGCACCACGCTGGAGATAGAACTGCACCTAAGGTATTGCAATCCGGTTTTTATTGGCCTACTCTCTTCAAGGATGGTCGTATGTTTGTCTTATCTTGTGATGAATGTCAAAGAATTGGTAATATTAGTAGATGTCAAGAAATGCCTATGAATTATTTGTTATTGAACCATTTGATGTTTGGGGCTTTGATTATATGGGACCGTTTCCTTCCTCTAATGGCTATACACATATTTTAGTTGCTGTTGATTACGTTACTAAGCGGGTAGAAGCTATTCCAACTAGTAGTGCTGATCATAACACTTCTATTAAGCTGATTAAAGAAGTTATTTTTCCGAGGTTTGGAGTCCCTAGATATTTAATGACTGATGGTGGTTCACATTTTATTCATGGTGGTTTTCGTAAAATGCTTGCTAAGTATGATGTTAATCATAGAATTGCATCTCCTTATCACCCGCAGTCTAGTGGTCAAGTAGAATTGAGTAATAGAGAGCTCAAATTAATTATGCAAAAGACTGTTAATAGATCTAGAAAGAATTGGTCCAAGAAACTTGATGATGCATTATGGGCCTATAGAACTGCATATAAAAATCCTATGGGTATGCCTCCGTATAAAATGGTTTATGGAAAAGCATGCCATTTACCTCTCGAACTAGAACATAAGGCATATTGGGCTATTAAAGAACTCAATTATGATTTCAAACTTGCCGGTGAGAAGAGGTTATTTGACATTAGCTCACTTGATGAATGGAGAACCCAAGCCTATGAGAATGCCAAATTGTTTAAGGAAAAAGTTAAAAGATGGCATGACAAAAGGATACAAAAGCGTGAGTTTAATGTAGGTGATTATGTATTGTTATACAACTCTCGTTTAAGATTTTTTGCAGGAAAAATTCTCTCTAAATGGGAAGGTCCTTACGTTATCGAGGAGGTTTATCGTTTCGGTGCCATAAAAATCAACAACTTCGAAGGAACAAATCCGAAGGTGGTGAACGGTCAAAGAATCAAACATTATATCTCAGGTAATCCTATAAATGTTGAAACTAATGTTATTGAAACCGTAACACCGGAGGAATACATAAGAGACACTTTCCAAAACGTTCAAGACTCTGAAAAGGAATAGGTATGTGGTTCGGTAAGTAAACCGACTCCAAAACAGTTCTAATGAAAATTTTCTCCGTTTTGGAATATTTAGAAAAGTAGGAAAATAAGAAGCAGCCCGGGAAGGACACGAGGCCTCCACGCGGGTGGAGGGCACGCCCTACCCCCCTGGGTGCGCCCCTGCCTCGTGGGCACCTCGTGTGCTCTCCGGACTCCGTTTTCTTGCACGATACTTCTTTCGGTCGGTAAAAATTCATTATATAATCTCCCGAAGGTTTTGACCACCGTATCACGCAATTATCCTCTATTCTTGCTTCGAGCTGTTTTTTGTCAGGGTTATCAAGGCCAGGCATCATGTCGTCCCCCTCCTCCAACAATGGTGACGACGATGCTTGGCTAATGAAGATAGAGCTGAAGAGGGAAGAGCCCATGGAGACCAACAAGGATGAAGGGATCAAGAAGGCCATGGAGGACCAAGTTCCGGCAGCAGAAGACAACCTTCAACTTGATCACAATCTTCTTACCCCAACTGAGATCGAAGCTTTCAAAATGATTGAGTTAGTTCGTATACAAAACAAGTATCTCACACATGAAAATATTTTGTTGAAGGAGCATATCATCGCACTCAAGGGAATTATCCGCAAATTGGAGGACCTCCTATGCTCGATGTGCGACTATCCATCATCACCTCCACCTTCTTCACCAGCAAAAGAGATATAATCACATGGGTATGGGCACTCCCCTTGGCAACTGCCAAGCTTGGGGGAGGTGCCCCGGTATCGTATCACCATCACACTCCTATCTTTACCATTTTTCTTAGTTCGATCCTTTTAGTAATATCTTGATCTAGTAGAATAAAATTTTAGTATGATTTAGTTTTGAGTTTTGCCTTATGATCCTTCTATGTAATCAAGTCCGTGAGATATATAATAAAGATTAGTGTTGAGTCAAGGGCTTGATTATTTTGCTATGATCTTGAGTGAATAAAAGAAAAAGAAAGAATAAAAAGAAACAAAGAGAGCACATTGATCTTATGGAGAGTAATGACTTCACATATAAAGAGTATGATGATTAAAAGTTGTTGAGAGTTGACAAACATAGTTTTGGTCATCGTTGCAATTAATAGGAAGTAATAAAGAAAGAGAGGTTTCACATATAAATATAGTATCTTGGACATCTTTTATGATTGTGAGCACTCATTAAAATATGACATGCTAAAGAGTTGATGTTGGACAAGGAAGACGACGTAATGGGTTATGTTTTCTTATATCTGAAATAAAGTATATTGTCATGGATCATCCAACATGTTGAGCTTGCCTTTCTCCCTCATGCTAGCCAAATTCTTTGCACCAAGTAGAGATACTACTTGTGCTTCCAAATACCCTTAAACCCAGTTTTGCCATGAGAGTCCACCATATCTACCTATGGATTGAGTAAGATCCTTGAAGTAAGTTGTCATCGTTGCAAGCAATAAAAATTGCTCTCTAAATATGTATGATTGATTAGTGTGGAGGAAATAAGCTTTATACGATCTTGTGATGTGGAAGAAATAAAAGCGACGGACTGCATAATGAAGGTCCATATCACAAGTGGCAATATAAAGTGACATTCCTTCACATTAAGATTTTGTGCATCCAACCCTGAAAAGCGCATGACAACCTCTGCTTCCCTCTGCGAAGGGCCTATCTTTTACTTTTATCTTCTACCTTATACAAGAGTCATGGTGATCTTCACCTTTCCTTTTTTACATTTTATACTTTGGCAAGCACATTGTGTTGGAAAGATCCTGATATATATATATCCAATTGGATGTAAGTTAGCATGAACTGTTATTGTTGACATTACCCTTGAGGTAAAAGGTTGGGAGGCGAAACTATAAGCCCCTATCTTTCTCTGTGTCCAATTAAAACTCCATACCCATATGTATCGCGTGAGTGTTAGGAATTGTGAAAGACTAAATGATAGTTGAGTATGTGGACTTGCTGAAAAGCTCTTACATAGACTCTTTCCTATGTTATGATAAATTGCAATTGCCTCAGTGACTGAGATTATCGTTTGTTAGTTCTCAATAAAGTTTCTGATTCATACTTTGCATTGTGAATAGATTATTACTTGAGCATAAGAAATCATATGACAATATCCATATATGTTGCTGTTATAAGAATGATCATGATGCCCTCACGACCGTATTTTATTTTATCGACACCTCTATCTCTAAACATGTGGACATATTTATCGTTATCGGCTTCCGCTTGAGGACAAGCGAGGTCTAAGCTTGGGGGAGTTGATAAGTCCATTTTACGTCATGCTCTTATATCGATATTAATTGCATTATGGCTGTTATTACACATTATGTCACAATACTTAGGCCTATTCTCTCTTATTTTACTAGGTTTACATAAAGAGGGAGAATGCCGGCAGCTGGAATTCTGGGATGGAAAAGGAGCAAATATTAGAGACTTATTCTGCGCAACTCCAAAAGTCCTGAAACTCCATAGAAGTTATTTTTGGAAATAATAAAAAATACTGAGAGAAGAAAATACCAGAGGGGGCCCACACCCTGGCCACGAGGGTGGGGGGCATGCCCCCCTGCCTCGTGAGCCCCCAGCTAGCCCTCCGGTGTCCATCTTCTGCTATATGAAGTCTTTCGTCCAAGAAAAAAAATCATAAGCAAGCTTTCGGGACGAGACTCCGCCGCCACGAGGCGGAACCTTGGCGGAACCAATCTAGGGCTCTGGCGGAGCTGTTCTGCCGGGGGCACTTCCCTCCGGAAGGGGCAAATCATCGCCATCATCATCACCAATGCTCCTCTCATCGAAAGGGGGCCAATATCCATCAACATCTTCACCAGCACCATCTCCTCTAAAACCCTAGTTCATCTCTTGTATCCAATCTTTGTCTCATAGCCTGGGGTTGGTACCTCTACGTTGCTAGTAGTGTTGATTACTCCTTGTAGTTGATGCTAGTTGGTTTATTTGGTGGAAGATCATATGTTCAGATCCATTATGCATATTAATACCCCTCTGATTATGAACATGAATATGCTTTGTGAGTAGTTACGTTTGTTCCTGAGGACATGGGAGAAGTCTTGCTATTAGTAGTCATGTGAATTTGGTATTCGTTCGATATTTTGATGAGATGTATGGTGTCTCTCCTCGAGTGGTGTTATGTGAAGGTCGACTACATGACACTTCACCATTGTTTGGGCCTAGAGGAAGGCATTGGGAAGTAATAAGTAGATGATGGGTTGCTTCGTAAGGGGCTGATTTGGATCCATATGTTTCATGCTATGGTTAGGTTTACCTTAATACTTGTTTTGTAGTTGCGGATGCTTGCAATAGGAGTTAATCATAAGTGGGATGCTTGTCCAAGTAAGGACAGCACCCAAGCACCGGTCCACACACATATCAAATTATCAAAGTACCGAACGCGAATCATATGAGGGTGATGAAAACTAGTTTGACGATAATTCCCATGTGTCCTCGGGAGCGCTTTTCTCTATATAAGAGTCTGTCCAGGCTTGTCCTTTGCTACAAAAAGGATTGGGCCACCTTGCTGCACCTTATTAACACTTGTTACTTATTACCCGTTACAAATTACCTTATCACAAAACTATCTATTACTGATAATTTCAATGCTTGCAGAGAATACCTTGCTGAAAACGCTTATCATTTCCTTCTGCTCCTCATTGGGTTCGACACTCTTACTTATCGAAAGGACTACGATAGATCCCCTATACTTGTGGGTCATCTAGACTCTTTTGGCGCCGTTGCCGGGGAGTGAAGCACCTTTGGTAGGTGGAATTTGGTAAGGAAAAATTTATATAGTTGCTGAAATTTACTGTCACTTGTTACTATGGAAAGTAATCTTTTGAGGGGCTTGTTCAGGGTATCTTCACCTCGACCAGTAGAGCAAAGAGTTTCTCCTCAACCTACTGAACCTACTGAAAATGTCTACTTTGAAATTCCTTCGAGTATGATAGAAAACCTGCTAGCTAATCCTTTTGCAGGAGACGGAACATTACATCCTGATGAGCACCTAATCTATGTGGATGAAGTTTGTGGATTATTTAAGCTTGCAGGTATGCCCGATGATGTTATCAAGAAGAAGGTATTCCCTTTATCTTCGAAGGGAGATGCATTGACATGGTATAGGCTATGTGATGATATGGGATCATGGAACTACAAATGATTGAAATTGGAATTTCATCAGAAGTTTTATCCTATGCATCTTGTTCATCGTGATCGTAATTATATATATAATTTTTGGCCTCGCGAGGGAGAAAACATCGCTCAAGCTTGGGGGAGGCTTAAGTCAATGTTATATTCATGCCCCAATCATGAGCTCTCGAGAGAAATAATTATTCAAAAAATTTATGCTCGGCTTTCTGACAACAATCGCACCATGCTCGATACATCTTTTACTGGTTCTTTTATGATGAAGACTATTGAATTCAAATGGGATTTATTGGAAAGAATTAAACGCAACTCTGAAGATTGGGTCTCGACGAAGGTAAGGAGACAGGCATAACACCTAAGTTTGATTGTGTTAAATCTTTTATGGACACCGATGTCTTCCGTAAATTTAGCACTAAATATGGACTTGACTCTGAGATAGTAGCTTCTTTTTGTGAATCTTTTGCTGCTCATGTTGATCTCCCTTAGGAGAAGTGGTTTAAATATAATCCTCCCATTGTAGTAAAATTAGTTGCACCTATTAAAGTTGAAGAAAAGACTATCACTTATAATGATCCTGTCGTTCCTACTGCTTATGTTGAGAAACCACATTTCCCTGTTAGGATAAATGATCATGCTAAAGCTTCAACTGAGGTTCGTAAAAGCAATATTAGAACTTATACACCTCCTGAGCAAGTTAAAGTTGAACCTAATATTGCCATTGTTAAAGATCTCTTGGCTGATAATATCGATGGGCATGTTATTTACTTCTGTGATGAAACTGCTAGAATTGCTAAACCTGGTGCTAAAGATAAACATAGACCTGTGGTAGGCATGCCTGTTATTTTTGTTAAAATAGGAGATCATTGTTATCATGGCTTGTGCGATGTGGGTGCTAGTGCAATACCTATTTCCTTATACAAAGAAATTATGCATGATATTGATCCAGCTGAGATAGAAGATATTGATGTTACCATTAAGCTTGCTAACAGAGATACTATTTCACCAATTGGGATTGTTAGAGATGTTTAAGTCTTGTGTGGAAAAGTTAAATATCCTACTGATTTTCTTGTTCTTGGTTCCCCACAGGATAGCTTTTGTCCCATTATATTTGGTAGACCCTTCTTGAATACTGTTAACGCTAAGATAGACTGCGAAAAGGATGTCGTTACTATTGGCTTGGATGATAGGTCTCATGAGTTTAATTTCTCTAAATTCCGTAGACAACCTCGTGATGAGGAATTGCCTAGTAAAGATGAAATTATTACTCTTGCTTCTATTCCCGTACCTCATAGTGACCCTTTAGAACAATATTTGCTAGACCATGAAAGTGATATGTTTATGAATGAAAGAAGGGAAATAGATGAAGTGTTCTTTAAACAGGGACCTATTCTGAAACACAACGTGCCTGTTGAAATCTTAGGGGATCCTCCTCCACCCAAGGGTGATCCCGTGTTTGAGCTTAAACCATTACCTGATACTCTTAAATATGCTTATCTTGATGAAAAGAAGATATATCCTGTTATTATTAGTGTTAACCTTTCAGAGAAGGAGGAAGAAAAATTATCGAAAACTCTGAAGAAGCACCGTGCTGCAATTGGATATACTCTTGATGATCTTAAGGGCATTAGTCCCACTCTATGTCAACACAAAATAAATTTGGAGAAAGACGCCAAACCAGTTATTGATCATCAACGACGACTGAATCCTAAGATGAAAGAAGTGGTAAGAAAGGAAATACTAAAGCTGCTTGAGGCAGGTATAATTTATCCCGTTGCTGATAGTCAGTGGGTCAGTCATGTTCATTGTGTCCCTAAGAAAGGAGGTATTACTGTCGTTCCTAATGATAAAGATGAATTGATTCCGCAAAGAATTATTACAGGTTATAGGATGGTAATTGCTTTCCGCAAATTAAATAAATCTACTAAAAAAGATCATTACCCCTTACCTTTTATTGATCAAATGCTAGAAAGATTATCCAAACATACGCATTTTTGCTTTCTAGATGGTTACTCTGGTTTCTATCAAATACCTGTGTCAGCTGATGATCAAGCAAAGACCACTTTTACTTGCCCTTTCGGTACTTTTGCTTATAGACGTATGCCTTTTGATTTACGTAATGCACAT
This sequence comes from Aegilops tauschii subsp. strangulata, assembly GCF_002575655.3. Classification (NCBI taxonomy): domain Eukaryota; kingdom Viridiplantae; phylum Streptophyta; class Magnoliopsida; order Poales; family Poaceae; genus Aegilops; species Aegilops tauschii. The sequence continues at coordinate 190,493,430 of NC_053038.3, forward strand.
GCTACCTTTCAAAGATGCATGATGGCTATATTCTCTGATTTTTGTGAAAAGATTTGTGAGGTTTTCATGGACGATTTCTCCGTTTATGGATCCTCTTTTGATGATTGCTTGAGCAACCTTGATCGAGTTTTGCAGAGATATGAAGAAACTAATCTTGTCTTGAATTGGGAGAAGTGCCACTTTATGGTTAATGAAGGCATTGTCTTGGGGCATACAATTTTTGAAAGAGGTATTGAAGTTGATAAAGCTAAAGTCGATGCTATTGAAAAGATGCCATGCCCTAAGGACATAAAAGGTATAAGAAGTTTTCTTGGTCATGCCGGTTTTTGTAGGAGGTTCATTAAGGACTTCTCAAAAATTTCTCGGCCTCTGACTAATCTATTACAAAAAGATATACCTTTTGTCTTTGATGTTGATTGTGTAGAAGCATTTGAAATAATTAAGAAAGCTTTGATTTCTGCACCTATCGTTCAGCCACCTGGTTGGAATTTACCCTTTGAAATTATGTGTGATGCCAGTGATTATGCTGTAGGTGCTGTTCTAGGGCAAAGGGTTGATAAGAAATTAAATGTTATTCAATATGCTAGTAAAACTCTAGACAATGCCCAGAGAAATTATGCTACTACTGAAAAGGAATTCTTAGTAGTTGTTTATGCTTGTGATAAGTTCAGACCTTATATTGATGATTCTAAAGTAACTATTCACACTGATCATGCTGCTATTAAATACCTTATGGAAAAGAAAGATGCTAAACCTAGACTTATTAGATGGGTTCTCTTGCTACAAGAATTTGATTTGCATATTATTGATAGAAAGGGAGCTGAGAACCCCGTTGCAGATAACTTGTCTAGGTTAGAAAATGTTCTTGATGACCCACTACTTATTGATGATAGCTTTCTTGATGAACAACTAAATGTCATAAATGCTTCTCGTACTGCTCCATGGTATGCTGATTATGCTAATTACATTGTTGCTAAATTTATACCACCTAGTTTCACATACCAGCAAAAGAATAAGTTTTTCTATGATTTAAGACATTACTTCTGGGATGACCCACATCTTTATAAAGAAGGAGTAGATGGTGTTATTAGGCGTTGTGTACCTGAGCATGAACAGGAACAGATCCTACGCAAGTGTCACTCCGAGGCTTATGGAGGGCACCACGCTGGAGATAGAACTGCACCTAAGGTATTGCAATCCGGTTTTTATTGGCCTACTCTCTTCAAGGATGGTCGTATGTTTGTCTTATCTTGTGATGAATGTCAAAGAATTGGTAATATTAGTAGATGTCAAGAAATGCCTATGAATTATTTGTTATTGAACCATTTGATGTTTGGGGCTTTGATTATATGGGACCGTTTCCTTCCTCTAATGGCTATACACATATTTTAGTTGCTGTTGATTACGTTACTAAGCGGGTAGAAGCTATTCCAACTAGTAGTGCTGATCATAACACTTCTATTAAGCTGATTAAAGAAGTTATTTTTCCGAGGTTTGGAGTCCCTAGATATTTAATGACTGATGGTGGTTCACATTTTATTCATGGTGGTTTTCGTAAAATGCTTGCTAAGTATGATGTTAATCATAGAATTGCATCTCCTTATCACCCGCAGTCTAGTGGTCAAGTAGAATTGAGTAATAGAGAGCTCAAATTAATTATGCAAAAGACTGTTAATAGATCTAGAAAGAATTGGTCCAAGAAACTTGATGATGCATTATGGGCCTATAGAACTGCATATAAAAATCCTATGGGTATGCCTCCGTATAAAATGGTTTATGGAAAAGCATGCCATTTACCTCTCGAACTAGAACATAAGGCATATTGGGCTATTAAAGAACTCAATTATGATTTCAAACTTGCCGGTGAGAAGAGGTTATTTGACATTAGCTCACTTGATGAATGGAGAACCCAAGCCTATGAGAATGCCAAATTGTTTAAGGAAAAAGTTAAAAGATGGCATGACAAAAGGATACAAAAGCGTGAGTTTAATGTAGGTGATTATGTATTGTTATACAACTCTCGTTTAAGATTTTTTGCAGGAAAAATTCTCTCTAAATGGGAAGGTCCTTACGTTATCGAGGAGGTTTATCGTTTCGGTGCCATAAAAATCAACAACTTCGAAGGAACAAATCCGAAGGTGGTGAACGGTCAAAGAATCAAACATTATATCTCAGGTAATCCTATAAATGTTGAAACTAATGTTATTGAAACCGTAACACCGGAGGAATACATAAGAGACACTTTCCAAAACGTTCAAGACTCTGAAAAGGAATAGGTATGTGGTTCGGTAAGTAAACCGACTCCAAAACAGTTCTAATGAAAATTTTCTCCGTTTTGGAATATTTAGAAAAGTAGGAAAATAAGAAGCAGCCCGGGAAGGACACGAGGCCTCCACGCGGGTGGAGGGCACGCCCTACCCCCCTGGGTGCGCCCCTGCCTCGTGGGCACCTCGTGTGCTCTCCGGACTCCGTTTTCTTGCACGATACTTCTTTCGGTCGGTAAAAATTCATTATATAATCTCCCGAAGGTTTTGACCACCGTATCACGCAATTATCCTCTATTCTTGCTTCGAGCTGTTTTTTGTCAGGGTTATCAAGGCCAGGCATCATGTCGTCCCCCTCCTCCAACAATGGTGACGACGATGCTTGGCTAATGAAGATAGAGCTGAAGAGGGAAGAGCCCATGGAGACCAACAAGGATGAAGGGATCAAGAAGGCCATGGAGGACCAAGTTCCGGCAGCAGAAGACAACCTTCAACTTGATCACAATCTTCTTACCCCAACTGAGATCGAAGCTTTCAAAATGATTGAGTTAGTTCGTATACAAAACAAGTATCTCACACATGAAAATATTTTGTTGAAGGAGCATATCATCGCACTCAAGGGAATTATCCGCAAATTGGAGGACCTCCTATGCTCGATGTGCGACTATCCATCATCACCTCCACCTTCTTCACCAGCAAAAGAGATATAATCACATGGGTATGGGCACTCCCCTTGGCAACTGCCAAGCTTGGGGGAGGTGCCCCGGTATCGTATCACCATCACACTCCTATCTTTACCATTTTTCTTAGTTCGATCCTTTTAGTAATATCTTGATCTAGTAGAATAAAATTTTAGTATGATTTAGTTTTGAGTTTTGCCTTATGATCCTTCTATGTAATCAAGTCCGTGAGATATATAATAAAGATTAGTGTTGAGTCAAGGGCTTGATTATTTTGCTATGATCTTGAGTGAATAAAAGAAAAAGAAAGAATAAAAAGAAACAAAGAGAGCACATTGATCTTATGGAGAGTAATGACTTCACATATAAAGAGTATGATGATTAAAAGTTGTTGAGAGTTGACAAACATAGTTTTGGTCATCGTTGCAATTAATAGGAAGTAATAAAGAAAGAGAGGTTTCACATATAAATATAGTATCTTGGACATCTTTTATGATTGTGAGCACTCATTAAAATATGACATGCTAAAGAGTTGATGTTGGACAAGGAAGACGACGTAATGGGTTATGTTTTCTTATATCTGAAATAAAGTATATTGTCATGGATCATCCAACATGTTGAGCTTGCCTTTCTCCCTCATGCTAGCCAAATTCTTTGCACCAAGTAGAGATACTACTTGTGCTTCCAAATACCCTTAAACCCAGTTTTGCCATGAGAGTCCACCATATCTACCTATGGATTGAGTAAGATCCTTGAAGTAAGTTGTCATCGTTGCAAGCAATAAAAATTGCTCTCTAAATATGTATGATTGATTAGTGTGGAGGAAATAAGCTTTATACGATCTTGTGATGTGGAAGAAATAAAAGCGACGGACTGCATAATGAAGGTCCATATCACAAGTGGCAATATAAAGTGACATTCCTTCACATTAAGATTTTGTGCATCCAACCCTGAAAAGCGCATGACAACCTCTGCTTCCCTCTGCGAAGGGCCTATCTTTTACTTTTATCTTCTACCTTATACAAGAGTCATGGTGATCTTCACCTTTCCTTTTTTACATTTTATACTTTGGCAAGCACATTGTGTTGGAAAGATCCTGATATATATATATCCAATTGGATGTAAGTTAGCATGAACTGTTATTGTTGACATTACCCTTGAGGTAAAAGGTTGGGAGGCGAAACTATAAGCCCCTATCTTTCTCTGTGTCCAATTAAAACTCCATACCCATATGTATCGCGTGAGTGTTAGGAATTGTGAAAGACTAAATGATAGTTGAGTATGTGGACTTGCTGAAAAGCTCTTACATAGACTCTTTCCTATGTTATGATAAATTGCAATTGCCTCAGTGACTGAGATTATCGTTTGTTAGTTCTCAATAAAGTTTCTGATTCATACTTTGCATTGTGAATAGATTATTACTTGAGCATAAGAAATCATATGACAATATCCATATATGTTGCTGTTATAAGAATGATCATGATGCCCTCACGACCGTATTTTATTTTATCGACACCTCTATCTCTAAACATGTGGACATATTTATCGTTATCGGCTTCCGCTTGAGGACAAGCGAGGTCTAAGCTTGGGGGAGTTGATAAGTCCATTTTACGTCATGCTCTTATATCGATATTAATTGCATTATGGCTGTTATTACACATTATGTCACAATACTTAGGCCTATTCTCTCTTATTTTACTAGGTTTACATAAAGAGGGAGAATGCCGGCAGCTGGAATTCTGGGATGGAAAAGGAGCAAATATTAGAGACTTATTCTGCGCAACTCCAAAAGTCCTGAAACTCCATAGAAGTTATTTTTGGAAATAATAAAAAATACTGAGAGAAGAAAATACCAGAGGGGGCCCACACCCTGGCCACGAGGGTGGGGGGCATGCCCCCCTGCCTCGTGAGCCCCCAGCTAGCCCTCCGGTGTCCATCTTCTGCTATATGAAGTCTTTCGTCCAAGAAAAAAAATCATAAGCAAGCTTTCGGGACGAGACTCCGCCGCCACGAGGCGGAACCTTGGCGGAACCAATCTAGGGCTCTGGCGGAGCTGTTCTGCCGGGGGCACTTCCCTCCGGAAGGGGCAAATCATCGCCATCATCATCACCAATGCTCCTCTCATCGAAAGGGGGCCAATATCCATCAACATCTTCACCAGCACCATCTCCTCTAAAACCCTAGTTCATCTCTTGTATCCAATCTTTGTCTCATAGCCTGGGGTTGGTACCTCTACGTTGCTAGTAGTGTTGATTACTCCTTGTAGTTGATGCTAGTTGGTTTATTTGGTGGAAGATCATATGTTCAGATCCATTATGCATATTAATACCCCTCTGATTATGAACATGAATATGCTTTGTGAGTAGTTACGTTTGTTCCTGAGGACATGGGAGAAGTCTTGCTATTAGTAGTCATGTGAATTTGGTATTCGTTCGATATTTTGATGAGATGTATGGTGTCTCTCCTCGAGTGGTGTTATGTGAAGGTCGACTACATGACACTTCACCATTGTTTGGGCCTAGAGGAAGGCATTGGGAAGTAATAAGTAGATGATGGGTTGCTTCGTAAGGGGCTGATTTGGATCCATATGTTTCATGCTATGGTTAGGTTTACCTTAATACTTGTTTTGTAGTTGCGGATGCTTGCAATAGGAGTTAATCATAAGTGGGATGCTTGTCCAAGTAAGGACAGCACCCAAGCACCGGTCCACACACATATCAAATTATCAAAGTACCGAACGCGAATCATATGAGGGTGATGAAAACTAGTTTGACGATAATTCCCATGTGTCCTCGGGAGCGCTTTTCTCTATATAAGAGTCTGTCCAGGCTTGTCCTTTGCTACAAAAAGGATTGGGCCACCTTGCTGCACCTTATTTACACTTGTTACTTATTACCCGTTACAAATTACCTTACCACAAAACTATCTGTTACCGATAATTTCAGTGCTTGCAGAGAATACCTTGCCGAAAACCGATTATCATTTCCTTCTGCTCCTCGTTGGGTTCGATACTATTACTTATCGAAAGGACTACAATAGATCCCCTATACTTGTGGGTCATCAGAAAGTCATTCCCTATGCCACAACCATAGGTTCTACAAAGTATGCCATGTTGCGTACCAGACCTATTGTATACCCTGCCCTGAGTTTGGCAAGGGAGTACAATAGTGATCTAGGACACTACTGCTGGATGCTGCTAACGTGACACTATGATCAGAGACCCTTCGACGAAACTGTGTGTGATGCCATAATCGCAAACGGTGGTGTAAAAAAACCGTCAAAAAAGGTGCAAAACGTTTGCGATGGAGGATGCATAAAAAACGGTTCAGATTTTAGTTGCGTGTGTGATTCAGGGCATACGGTTCAGTTAAATTAACCGTTCTCAGTGAGGACGAACAAAAAAACGGGCAGCCAGATGAACGTGTGTGCGATGTATAGCATACGGTTCACTCGGATGAACTGTTTGTGATTAGGCAACACAAAAGAAACGGTCAACCAGATGAAGGTGTGTGCGATATACGGCATGCGGTTCACTCGGGTGAACTGTTTGCGTTGACACAAGAGAGCAGAAATGGTTCAACTTAACAAGACATGTGTGTTGTGCGATGGGATTGCATATAGAACAACATATATATATATATACACACACACACACACACTTATAAGGACATGCTTGCATAACCAAATTAAACATCCACTTACATAGCTGGCTACTACAACCATGGCATTTGCACACACCAAAGTAAACTATTACATGCATAATTACATAGGTGGCTACTACACACATGACATTTCCACACACCAATAAAGTAAATTATATATTACATGCATGATTAACTAGCTTAAACGATCATCTGATCATCATCTACTTCTTGTGACACTTGCTCTGCTTGTGGCTCGATCCGGGCTCGTCGAGTTGGGTATCGAGGCACTTCCTCATGTCAACGATCCGCCTATGCATCTCGTAGCATGTGTACACGCTCTTGGCTGCAAACCTGAGGTGAGGTTCATCCAGTTGCCGCATCCAGGCCCCGTGCCAGGATACGGGACTTGTTCTCTGGGCATCCCGCTTCATCTTTTCATAGTAGGGGTCAATGATGGCCGAGGCGAGTTCGACCAGGGAGTCCTTCTTCGTGCTACCCCAGACCGTGTAGTGGTCATGGATTTTGACAAGGTTCTTGCAGGCCAAGCCCGTAACACTGAGTGCTTTTACATCGTTGGTGGTATCCACCGTGGCAAACTTGTAGTCAGTGCTGTTGACAAACCTGTTGAAACGGTCGCAAGGCTCCGTGGCCATGCAGTAGTGGTAGATGAGGACATGATGGCGCATGCACAACTAGGCGACAACAACCTTCTAATCTATGCCGGGACGACCGACGGTGTACTGGAGGTCGACGCCAACCACCTTGTACTTGTCTCCAGCAAGCAACTGCTCAACGCCGTTGATGTAGTCGTCCACCACGGCCGGGCCGATGGTGTACACGACCGAGAGATCCGTCTCCCTCGCGTGGGTCTCCACTCTATGCTCGCCGAACTCCATTGGAGCGCCGCCGGACATCCCCTCTCTATGTGTTGTCGTGCGTGTGCTTGCTGTGTTGTGGGGCGCGATCGAAAGGTTGAAGAGACTAAGGTTATAATGGCCGCGGGAATTAAAGGGGAAGCCGGACGGCCAGGAATATTGGCAGGCCCTGATGGCAGTTCTAATTTGCAGCGCGTAACTCCAGCGTGCCGCACGTAACTGCATCGCGTGGCAACGCGCGCGGCGCAACCGCATGCATACGGGCCCCCCGACATGATCGTGCGCACGCCCAACCGTTGGCAGAGCGCGCGCGGAGGGACCCGAGCAGAGCGCTCCGCGGTCGCCTCAACGGCGAGCAACCATATATATATATATATATATATATGCATATAGCAGTTGAACACGCAAGGAAAAGCTGTCCACAAGCCGAGCGCGCCGACGGACGCGAGCAGAGCGCGCCGCAGTGCCTAACGGCGAACACAGCGCGCTGCGGCGCCTAACGGCGGGATAGACCTTCATTCAAGCCAATCAAAATAAGACTGGAACGGACATGTCTGTATTAAGCAAAGGGATCGCACATGTCAGTATTGACTGGAACGAGAATGCAATAGCAAAATAAGAATTAAGGCCACGATGATGCAATCGCAGTGGTGGTTACAGGAGGCAAGCACAAAGATGCATCCATCAATGTACGACCTCCTCCTCCTCAACTCAGTGCACCGGCCGGGCCACCGACCGGCGGCTTGTGTGGCAAGGTCAAGGTGCTTCACAACTAAGGCATCCAAGGCTTCCAGGCGGCTGAAGAAGGCCAACGTCATAGCGTCCTCACTGGCCTTGTAGATACCTATGTACACGATTCGTTCGTACACATGGATGTGTAGGTCGGCGGTTTCTTGCAGGGCGAGGCGCCTCGCGGCGAGCGTGACCTCCAGGTGGACATTCTTGGTGGCATCGGCGGGCAGTCGCAGGGCCACCGGTGCTTCAAAGAGGTTCCGACCATGGAGGCCGATTAGGGTGGCAGGCAATAAGGAGCCCGGGTGCGCGGGCTGGAGGAGTACGGCGATGTCGTCCGCGAACTTCTTGACGACGGTGAACCTGTTGGTGCTCCGAACGATCATCTGGTCCAACTGAGAGTCGTAGCTGGCATCGACAACGGCCATCCACCAGCCGGTCGCCAACACTGTATGGAGACGATCCACGGTGCCATGCCGCAGGCCGGTGTCGTGGACCATCTGGCACAGCCGCTGGATGCTCGCGCGCATCACCTCCATGGGTCTGGAGTGGGCACTTTTGCGCTTATTAGTGTAGGTGCTTAGGCAAATGCTTAGGTGCGTACGATGTGTTAGATGCATTGGAATGGAGGGGCGCCTTTATATGAGTGCAAACTGCGTTGCATTCACATCGTGCTGCCTCTTTTCCCGGTCCTCCCATTACTTCCCTCATGCATTCGCACGATGCTAATTGAAGCAGGATGCATCAGCCGTTCAACATTTCGGGAACCGCTACCCTCTCCCTCGTCTGCATTAAAGCTGTATCGCGAACTGCGCCAGCCGCTGTCAAATAGAATAGTACTGCGCCACCCCGCTAGTGCTTCACACGGGCCATCCAAAAGAACTGTTTGTGTTCAAGAGATGCACAAATCCTGCTCTCACTTTGCATACGGGTGTTCTATCTGAAACCATCATGCTTGTTGTGAGAAGCTATGGTTTCTGAGAAGCATATACCCAAAACTGCCCCAAATGGGACAAAAACTTTACCACAGCATGTTGATGCCCCTCCATGATAGCATGCCAAGTTTCATGAATTTCAGACGAGTTTTGGATTTACTAGAATTTAAAAACCAGGTATCTCAATGTTTGCGGCCGAGTGACGATGGCAGGGTGTTTGACATTCATCCCCATTTCTTGCATGGGACCTAAGCATGCACCCAAGGACAAAGATTTGTTTTTTCAACTGATTTATATGCATTGGAGCATGTGCTTGTGCATGTAGTTCAAATTTGAATTATGCACATAAATGCATTGAAAACTCACTTAATGCATAAAAATGTCCAAACGAACCCCGAAAAATCACAAAAAATAACACAACACTCCTCTTGTTCTATGTTGACACGATAAAAAAATTGAAAGCAATAAGAGGCAATGGATATCGTTTCGCCCCCAAAGTTGGGGCGTTCCCTACCGAAACCATAATGCTTGTTGTGAGAAGCCCTGGTTTGAGAGAAGCATATACCCAAACCTGCCCCAAATGGGACAAAAACTTTACCACGGCATGTTGATGCCACTCCATGATAGCGTGCCAAATTTCATTAATTTCAGATGAGTTTTGGATTTACTAGAATTTAAAAACCAGGTATCTCAATGTTTGCGGCCGAGTGACGGCGGCACGGTGCTTGACATTCATTCCCATTTCTTGCATGGGACCTAAGCATGCACCCAAGGACCAAAGATTTGATTTTTCAACCAATTTATATGCACCAGAGCATGTGCATGTAGTTCAAATTTGAATTATGCACATAAATGCATTGAAAACTCACTTAATGCATAAAAATGTCCAAACGAACCCCGGAAAATTACAAAAAATAACACAACACTCCTGTTGTTCTATGTTGACACGAGAATTTTTTTGAAAGCAATTAGAGGCAATGGATATCGTTTGGTCCCCTAAGTTGGGGCGTTCCCTACCGAAACAATCATGCTTGTTGTGAGAAGCTCTGGTTTGTGAGAAGCATATACCCAAACCTGCCCCAAATGAAAAACTTTACCACGCCATGTTGATGCCGCTCCATGATAGCATGCCAAGTTTCATGAATTTCAGACGAGTTTTGGATTTACTAGAATTTAAAAACCAGGTATCTCAATGTTTGCGGCCGAGTGACGGTGGCAGGGTGCTTGACATTCATTCCCATTTCATGCACGGGACCTAAGCATGCACCCAAGGACAAAGATTTGTTTTTTCAACCAATTTATATGCACTGGAGCATGTGCATGTAGTTCAAATTTGAATTATGCACATAAATGCATTGAAAATTCACTTAATGCATAAAAATGTCCAAACGAACCCCGAAAAATCACAAAAAATAACACAACACTCCTGTTGTTCTATGTTGACACGAGAAAAAATTTGAAAGCAATTAGAGGCAATGGATATCGTTTCGTCCCAAAAGTTGGGGCGTTCCCTACCGAAACCATCATGCATGTTGTGAGAAGCTCTGGTTTGTGAGAAGCATATGCCCAAACCTGCCCCAAATGGGACAAAAACTTTACCACTTCATATTGATGCTGCTCCATGACAGCGTGCCAAGTTTCATGAATTTCAGACGAGTTTTGGATTTACTAGAATTTAAAAACCAGGTATCTCAATGTTTGCGGCCGAGTGACGGTGGCACGGTGCTTGACATTCATTCCCATTTCTTGCATGGGACCTAAGCATGCACCCAAGGACAAAGATTTGATTTTTCAACCAATTTATATGCACCGGAGCATGTGCATGTAGTTCAAATTTGAATTATGCACATAAATGCATTGAAAACTCACTTAATGCATAAAAATGGCCAAATGAACCCCGAAAAATCACAAAAAATAACACAAAACTCCTGTTGTCGTATGCTGCCACGAGAAAAAATTTGAAAGCAATTAGAGGCAATGGATATCGTTTCTTCCCCAAAGTTGGGGCGTTCCCTACGAAAACCATCATGCTTGTTGTGAGAAGCTCTGGTTTGTCAGAAGCATATACCCAAACCTGCCCCAAAAGGGTACGAATTTTTTACCACGACATGTTGATGCTGCTCCATGATAGCATGCCAAGTTTCATGAATTTCGGAGGAGTTTTGGGTTTACTAGAATTTAACAACCAGGTATCTCAATGTTTGCGCCCGAGTGACGGTGGCAGGGGGTTTGACATTCATTCCCATTTCTTGCATGGGACCTAAGCATGCACCCAAGGATAAAGATTTGATTTTTCAACCAATTTATATGCACTGGAGCATGTGCATGTAGTTCAAAGTTGAATTATGCACATAAATGCATTAAAAACTGACTTAATGCATCAAAATGTCCGAACGAACCCTGAATAATTCCAATTCTTTTATGATCGCTGCAGATAAAAGGTGTAGCAATTCAAACACTGTCCATGGACGCTGTGACCCCATTATGTAATTCAAATGAAGACGAAAAATCAAGTAGATCCCACACAGTTTATTATAACCAACCGTGTGAGATTTAGCACAAAATATCTTCGGACCGTGTCTTAATAAGGGACCGTGTCTGATGACACTTTGCGCGCCAGTTTTTTGGCTGAAGCGATTCCAAATTTTCGGCTTCCGCGAAAATATCTACCTCCCCGCCCCCTCCCCCTTACCAAAAGCCACATTTCCCCCCTTTCCGCCTTACTTTCCAAGTTGAAACCTTCACTCCTCGCTTGCAGCGCTGCCGCCTCCTCGTCGGTGACCCTCCTTCATGCTGCTCGGCCTCGCCAATCCAGGCAGGTAATCCACACCCAACCCCCATCCACCTCCTCCTTCTACATCCCACATGCCCCGACCGCCGGCCCGAGCGCGACACCTTGCACCCAAATTACCGACCCCTCCACCAAATAAGCGCCGGCCTAAGCCATGGTGCACGCAGTATAGCCAGGACCTCAAGGAGCATTTGGCAGCGGAGAAGCAAATCGCGCCCGCACGCGCAGATGAGCTCGCGATGGCTGCCATTCATGCTGACCCCCACATCTTGGAGGAGCTCCTCACCGTCGAGGCCATCATTGACACGGCGCGCGCCGACGCCGCGACGCGGTTTGCTGCTTTAAACGGCAGTTCGTGGCATTTTCTCGAGGCCATCGTCGGTGCCTTTGACAAAGACTACGAGGTGTTTTCTCAGCGTGCACGTGCTTACCTCATCTCGAGAGCAAGCAGGTTGGTGCCCGGAGTGGCTCAGGCAACTCACCACTACAACGAGGGCACCCACGATGCGGAGGCCTCGCCCTCTTCCATGTCCAAGGAGCCAATCGTCATCGATATCTCCGACAATGAGGAGTAGCTTGTCTTATTAGCTCACTATAAGGACCCATGTTCAGTTTGCTAGCTACTGCCTTTCCTTAACAAATTCTAGTGAATTGTGCTATCTACTTTCACCATGCAATCTTCTGCTATAGTGTATATGTTCTATATGTCTTGCAATGTGGTGTTCAATTAACTGCTGGTTCAATTCTGCAAATGAGATGTTCAATTCTTCAGGGTGCAATATTTCCAAGTTGTTAAGCATGCTTGCTTTGGTTAACTGTCTGATCTTCTATTAGGAGTATGTTATATTATTCAATTGGTGTTTAGTTAAGTTCTTGGTTCATTTGTTGTGGGTTGGTTCACTTGTTGTGGTGTTTAGTTTACTGCTTGGTTCAATTCTGCAATGCGATGTTCAATTGTTGTGGCTGCATTCTCTTATTCTATAATATGTGAGGAATAAATCGAATTTGGCTGCACTTAATACATGAGAAACATATACAAGTGCTATATTTCCTTGTTCTTAATCATGCTTGGTTTGGATAAATGAGTTTTCCATGTGGCTTGAATTAATCTGAAGAATCTGCAATGTGCTTATTTTCCATCAACATATTTTACTGATAGCATGCGAACCCTTACTTGACCTGATGACTAACTACCTTATATGTGTTGCAAGGAAACAATGGGAAGCACTGAGGTTTACAAGATGGTACTAACTATTATACCTTGCCTTTTTTATTCCTTTATCTCGTTTCCAAAATAGAGAAGATATTTATGCACATCCTTGTTTTCAGGGTTCACTTATGATTACCTCTCAAACCACCCCTGTGGTCAGGAGGCGAGGAAAGTTTTCATACAAAACCCTCGGTTCAATATTGAAGTTATCCTGAAGAGGTCGAAGGATGGACAGTCAATCATCCACAAGCATTGGCCTAAAGTTGCAAAGACCTTCAACATGAATGAAGGCTCAATATTCGCCTTCCGCTTCAGCAGTTTTCCAGATGAGATGCATCTCTCTACGTACCGTCTATGATGCTAATTTCGAAAGGTTCTAGATGTTGTATCTGAAACTTGCTGCTGGTGCAGTTGTGTAATGGGGTAGCTGAGTGCTGACACTATATCATGTTGTACTCCGATGTATTTCAATTATGAAATCCTACTTCCTTAATATGGAAATGGAATATATTATGAGCTTAATATGAATGTCAATTAGATTAGTAAATGGATTATTAATAATAGGCCAATTAGCCCGCTAATTCGCCAATTAGCTTGCTAATTGGGTTTCTTATTGCAAACGGTTAATGACCATGGGCGATGACCTAAGGCAACGCACACAGTTTCTAGGAATAAACCGTGTTGGATCAATGAACAATCACACACGACATTCTCTTCAAAACTGGTTGCGTTACACCACCTTGCGCAAACGTTTTCCTTGTAGTGACTGTGTGGGATGTATATACGAACGGAAACGTTTAGTGGTGACTGAATGTGTGGGATGTACTTACGACCAAAATGATTTTTCCTGTATAATTATATTTTTTTAGCACTACTGTACGTATTTCTGTATTTGAGTGCTCGCCTGTCGCACACGACCTCATTTTGCCGAGCGTGCGTACCAGAAGGGCATATCCCCAATGGTTTCTGGGTCGTGTGGGAAGGACCCCCTATCGCCCACACTCACTTGGTGACGGTTCCAAATGCCGTCGCGGAAAGGGGTAAAAAACTGTTTGCTTAGGACCGACGCGCACTAGTGGGAGTAGCTCACTGGACATTGATCAAAAATTATCCTTAGAGGACTAAGGAAATATTTCTCGGTTATGGAGGTGATAAAGAGTTCGTCGTAAAGAGTTACGCTGATGCAAGCTTTGACACCGATCTGGATGACTCTGAGTCTCGATCTGGATACATATTGAAAGTGGGAGCATTTAGCTAGAGTAGCTCCGTGCAGAGCATTGTAGACATAGAAATTTTAAAAATACATACGGATCTAAATGTTGCAGACCCGTAGACTAAACTTCTCTCACAAGAAAAACATGATCACACCTTAGTACTCTTTGGGCGTTAATCACATAACAATGTGAACTAGATTATTGACTCTAGTAAAATCCTTTGGGTATTAGTCACATGGCGATGTGAACTATCGGTGTTAAATCACATGGCAACGTGAACTAGATTATTGACTCTAGTGCAAGTGGGAGACCGAAGGAAATATGCCCTAGAGGCAATAATAAAGTTGTTATTTATATTTCCTTATATCATGATAAATGTTTATTATTCATGCTAGAATTGTATTAACCGGAAACTTAGTACATGTGTGAATACATAGACAAAACAGAATGTCCCTAGTATGCCTCTACTTGACTAGCTCGTTAATCCAAGATCGTTATGTTTCCTGACCATAGACATGTGTTGTCATTTGATGAACGGGATCACATCATTAGAGAATGATGTGATGGACAAGACCCATCCGTTAGCTTAGCATTATGATCGTTGAGTTTTATTGCTATTGCTTTCTTCATGACTTATACATGTTCCTCTGACTATGAGATTATGTAACTCCCGAATACCGGAGGAACACCTTGTGTGCTATCAAATGTCACAACGTAACTGGGTGATTATAAAGATGCTCTACAGGTGTCACCGAAGGTGTTTGTAGGATTGGCATAGATCGAGATTAGGATTTGTCACTCCATGTATCGGAGAGGTGTCTCTGGGCCCTCTCGGTAATGCACATCAATATAAGCCTTGCAAGCAATGTGACTAATGTGTTAGTTACGGGATGGTGCATTACAGAACAAGTAAAGAGACTTGCCGGTAACGAGATTGAACTAGGTATTGAGATACTGATGATCGAATCTCGGGCAAGTAACATACCGATGACAAAGGGAACAACGTATATTGTTATGCGGTTTGACCAATAAAGATCTTCATAGAATATGTAGGAACCAATATGAGCATCCAGGTTCCGCTATTGGTTATTGACCGGAGATGAGTCTCGGTCATGTCTACATAGTTCTCGAACCCGTAGGGTCCGCACGCTTAACGTTCGATGACGATTGGTATTATGAGTTTATGTGTTTTGATGTACCGAAGGTTGTTCGGAGTCCCGGATGGGATCACGGAAATGACAAGGAGTCTCGAAATGGTCGACACATAAAGATCTATATATTGGAAGGCTATGTTTGGACATCGGAATGGTTCCGGGTGAGTTCGGGCATTTACCGGAGTACCGGGGGGTTACCGGAACCCCCCGGGGAGTCATTGGGCCTTAATGGGCCTTAGTGGGAGTGAGGAGGAGGCGGCCAAGGTGGGGGCACGGCCCCCAAGCCCAATCCAAATTGGGAGGGGGCAGGCCCTTCTTTCCTTCTCCCCCTTCCTTCTTCTCCTACTCCAACTAGGGAAGGGGGAATCCTACTCGCACCCCTTGGGCGCGGCATGAGAGGGCCAGCCCTCCCCTCCTCCACTCCTTTATATATGGGGGAGGGGGCACCCCATAGACACACAAGTTGATTGTTTAGCCATGTGCGGTTTCCCCCTCCACAGATTTCCACCTCGGTCATATCGTTTCATTGCTTAGGCGAAGCCCTGCGCTGGTAGCTTCATCATCACCGTCACCACATCGTCGTGCTGACGAAACTCTCCCTCGACCTCAGCTGGATCTAGAGTTCGTGGGAAGTCACTGAGCTGAACGTGTGTAGATCGCGGAGGTGCCGTATATTCGGTGCTAGGATCGGTCGGATCGTGAAGACGTATGACTACATCAACTGTGTTGTCATAACGCTTCCGCTCACGGTCTACGAGGGTACGTGGACAACACTCGCCCCTCTAGTTGCTATGCATCACCTAGATGGATCTTGTGTGTGTGTAGGATTTTTTTTGAAATTACTGTGTTCCCCAACAGTGGCATCCGAGCCAGGTCTATGCGTAGATGTTATATGCATGATAGAACACAAAGAGTTGTGGGCGATATTAGTCATACTGCTTACCAGCATGTCATACTTTGATTCGGCGGTATTGTTGGATGAAGCGGCCCGGACCGACATTACGCGTACGCTTACGCGAGACTGGTTCTACCGACGTGCTTTGCACACAGGTGGCTGGTGGGTGTCAGTTTCTCCAACTTTAGTTGAATCGAGTGTGACTATGCCCGGTCCTTTTTGAAGGTTAAAACAACACACTTGACGATAAATTGTTGTGGTTTTTGATGCGTAGGTAAGAACGGTTCTTGCTTAGCCCGTAGCAGCCAAGTAAAACTTGCAACAACAAAGTAGACGACGTCTACCTTGTTTTTGCAAGGCATGTTGTGATGTGATATGGTCAAGACATGATGCTAAATTTTATTGTATGAGATGATCATGTTTTGTAACAGAGTTATCGGCAACTCGCAGGAGCCATATGGTTGTTGCTTTATTGTATGCAATGCAATCGCCCTGTAATTGTTTTTGCTTTATCACTAAGCGGTAGCGATAGTCATAGAAGCAATAGTTGGCGAGACGACAACGATGCTACGATGGGGATCAAGGTGTCGCCCCGGTGATGATGGTGATCATGACGGTGCTTTGGACATGGAGATCAATGGCACAAGATGATGATGGCTATATCATATCACTTATATTGATTGCGTGTGATGTTTATCCTTTATGCATCTTATTTTGCTTAGTTCGGTGGTAGCATTATAAGATGATCTCTCACTAAATTTCAAGATACAAGTGTTCTCCCTGAGTATGCACCGTTGCGAAAGTTCGTCGTGCCGAGACACCACGTGATGATCGGGTGTGATAAGCTCTACGTTCACATACAATGGGTGCAAGCCAGTTTCGCACATGCAGAATACTCGGGTTAAACTTGACGAGCCTAGCATATGCAGATATGGCCTCGGAACACTGAGACCGAAAGGTCGAGCGTGAATCATATAGTAGATATGATCAACATAGTGATGTTCACCATTGAAAACTACTCCATCTCACGTGATGACCGGACATGGTTTAGTTGATATGGATCACGTGATCTCTTAGATGATTAGAGGGATGTCTATCTAAGTGGGAGTTCTTAAGTAATATGATTAATTGAACTTTAATTTATCACGAACTTAGTACCTGATAGTATTTTGCATGTCTATGTTGTTGTAGATAAATGGCCCGTGCTTTTGTTCCATTGAATTTTAATGCGTTCCTAGAGAAAGCTAAGTTGAAAGATGATGGTAGCAATTACACGAACTGGGTCCATAACTTGAGGATTATCCTCATTGCTGCACAGAAGTATTACGTCCTGGAAGCACCGCTAGGTGCCAAACCCGCTGCAGGAGCAACGCCAGATGTTATGAATGTCTGGCAGAGCAAAGCTGATGACTACTCGATAGTTCAGTGTGCCATGCTTTATGGCTTAGAACGGGGACTTCAACGACGTTTTGAACTTCATGGAGCATATGCGATGTTCCAGGAGTTGAAGTTAATATTTCAAGCAAATGCCCGGATTGAGAGATATGAAGTCTCCAATAAGTTCTATAGCTGCAAAATGGAGGAGAATAATTCTGTCAGTGAACATATACTCAGCATTTCTTGGTACCACAACCATTTGACTCAACTGGGAGTTAATCTTCCTGATGATAGTGTCATTGACAGAGTTCTTCAATCACTGCCACCAAGCTATAAAAGCTTCGTGATGAACTATAATATGCAAGGGATGGATAAGACCATTCCCGAGCTCTTCGCGATGCTAAAGGCTGCGGAGGTAGAAATCAAGAAGGAGCATCAAGTGTTGATGGTTAACAGGACCACCAGTTTCATGAAAAAGGGCAAAGGAAAGAAGGGGAACTTCAAGAAGAATAGCAAACAAGTTGCTGCTCAAGTGAAGAAGCCCAAGTCTGGACCTAAGCCTGAGACTGAGTGCTTCTACTGCAAAGGGACAGGTCACTGGAAGCGGAACTGCCCCAAATATTTGGCGGAGAAGAAGGATGGGAAAGTGAAAGGTATATTTGATATACATGTTATTGATGTGTACTTAACTAATGCTCGCATTAATGCCTGGGTATTTGATACTGGTTCTGTTGCTAACATGTGCAACTCAAAATAGGGGCTACAGATTAAGCGAAGATTGGCTAAGGACGAGGTGACGATGCGCGTGGGAAATGGTTCCAAAGTCGATGTGATCGCCGTCGGCACGCTACCTCTACATCTACCTTCGGGATTAGTTTTAGACCTAAAAATTGTTATTTGGTGCCAGCGTTGAGCATGAAATTTATATCTGGATCTTGTTTGATGCGAGAGGTTACTCATTTAAATAAGAGAATAATGGTTGTTCTATTTATATGAGTAATATCTTTTATGGTCATGCACCCTTGATGAGTGGTCTATTTTTACTAAATCTTGATAGTAGTGATACACATGTCCATAGTATTGAAGCCAAAAGATATAAGTTTAATAATGATCGTGCAACTTATTTGTGGCACTGCCGTTTAGGTCATATTGGTGTAAAGCACATGAAGAAACTCCATGCTTATGGGCTTTTGGAATCACTTGATTATGAATCACTTGATGCTTGCAAACCATGCCTCATGGGCAAGATGACTAAAACTCCATTCTCCGGAACAATGGAGCGAGCAACAGACTTGTTGGAAATAATACATACTGATGTATGTGGTCCAATGAGTGTTGACGCTCGCGGCGGGTATCGTTATTTTCTGACCTTCACAGATGATTTGAGCAGATCTGGGTATATCTAGTTGATGAAATATAAGTCTGAAACATTTGAAAAGTTCAAAGAATTTCAGAGTGAAGTGGAAAATTATCGTAACAAGAAAATAAAGTTTCTATGATCTGACCGTGGAGGATAATATTTGAGTTACGAGTTTGGTCTTCATTTGAAACAATGTGGAATAGTTTCGCAACTCACGCCACCTGGAACACCACAGCGTAATGGTGTGTCTGAACGTCGCAATCATACTTTACTAGATATGGTGCAATCTATGATGTCTCTCACTGATTTACCGCTATTGTTTTGGGGTTATGCTTTAGAGACGGCTGCATTCACGTTAAATAGGGCACCATCTAAATCCGTTGAGACGACACCTTGTGAACTGTGGTTTGGCAAGAAACCCAAGTTGTCGTTTCTTAAAGTTTGGGGCTGCGATGCTTATGTGAAAAAGCTTCAACGTGATAAGCTCGAACCCAAATCGGAGAAATGTGTCTTCATAGGATACCCGAAGGAGACTGTTGGGTACACCTTCTATCACAGATCCAAAGGCAAGATATTCGTTGCTAAGAATGGATCCTTTCTAGAGAAGGAGTTTCTCTCGAAAGAAGTGAGTGGGAGGAAAGTAGAACTTCATGAGGTAATTCTACCTTCTCCCGAGTTGGAAAGTAGTACATCACAGAAGTCAGTTCCAGTGATTCCTACACCAACTAGTGAGGAAGCTGATGATGATGATCATGAAACTTCTGATCAAGTTACTACCTAACCTCGTAGGTCAACCAGAGTAAGATCCGCACCAGAGTGGTATGGTAATCCTGTTCTAGAGGTCATGTTACTTGACCATGATGAACCTACGAACTATGAGGAAACGATGATGAGACCAGATTCCAAAAAATGGCTTGAGGCCATGAAATCTGTGATGGGATCCATGTATGAGAACAAAGTGTGGACTTTGGTTGAATTGCCTGATGATCAGCAAGCCATAGAGAATAAATGGATCTTCAAGAAGAAGATTGACGCTGACGGTAATGTTACTGTCTACAAAGCTCGACTTGTTGCGAAAGGTTTTCGACAAGTTCAAGGAGTTGACTACGATGAGACCTTCTCACTCGTAGCGATGCTTAAGTCTGTCCGAATCATGTTAGCAATTGCCACATTTTATGAAATCTGGCAAATGGATGTCAAAACTACATTCCTTAATGGATTTCTTAAAGAAGAGTTGTATATGATGCAACCAAAAAGGTTTTGTCAATCCTAAAGGTGCTAACAAAATGTGCAAGCTCCAGCGATCCATCTATGGACTGGTGCAAGCATCTCGGAGTTGGAATATACACTTTGATGAGTTGATCAAAGCACATAGTTTTGTACAGACTTACGGTGAAGCCTGTATTTACAAGAAAGTGAGTAGGAGTGCTACAGCTTTTCTGATAAGTATATGTGTACGACATATTGTTGATCGGAAATGATGTAGAATTTTTTTTGGAAAGCATAAAGGAGTGTTTGAAAGGAGTTTTTCAAAGAAAGACCTCGGTGAAGCTGCTTACATATTGAGCATCAAGATCTATAGAGATAGATCAAGACGCTTGATAAGTTTTTTCAATGACTACATACCTTGACAAGTTTTTTTGAAGTAGTTCAAATGGAACAGTCAAAGAAGGAGTTCTTGCCTATGTTGCAAGGTGTGAAGTTGAGTAAGACTCAAAGCCCGACCACGACAGAAGATAGAAAGAGAATGAAAGTCATTCCCTATGCCACAACCATAGGTTCTACAAAGTATGCCATGCTGTGTACCAGACCTATTGTATACCCTGCCCTGAGTTTGGCAAGGGAGTACAATAGTGATCTAGGAGTAGATCACTAGGCATTGGTCAAAAATTATCCTTAAGGACTAAGGAAATATTTCTCGGTTTTGGAGGTGATAAAGAGTTCGTCGTAAAGAGTTACGTCGATGCAAGCTTTGACACCGATCTGTATGACTCTGAGTCTTGATCTAGATACATATTGAAAGTGGGAGCATTTAGCTAGAGTTGCTCCGTGCAAAGCATTGTAGACATAGAAATTTGCAAAATACATACGGATCTGAATGTTGCAGACCCGTAGACTAAAATTCTCTCACAAGAAAAACATGATCACACCTTAGTACTCTTTGGGTGTTAATAACATAACAATGTGAACTAGATTATTGACTCTAGTAAAATCCTTTGGGTATTAGTCACATGGCGATGTGAACTAATCACATGGTGCTTTGAATTATTGGTGTTAAATCACATGGCAATGTGAACTAGATTGTTGACTCTAGTGCAAGTGGGAGACTGAAGGAGATATGCCCTAGAGGCAATAATAAAGTTGTTATTTATATTTCCTTATATCATGATAAACGTTTATTATTCATGCTAGAATTGTATTAACCGGAAACTTAGTACATGTGTGAATACATAGACAAAACAGAATGTCCCTAGTATGCCTCTACTTGGCTAGCTCGTTAATCCAAGATCGTTATGTTTCCTGACCATAGATATACATGTATTGTCATTTGATGAACGGGATCACATCATTAGAGAATGATGTGAAGGACAAGACCCATCCGTTAGCTTAGCATTATGATCGTTGAGTTTTATTGCTATTTCTTTCTTCATGACTTATACATGTTCCTCTGACTATGAGATTATGTAACTCCCGAATACCGGAGGAACACCTTGTGTGCTATCAAAAGTCACAACATAATTGGGTGATTATAAAGATGCTCTACAGGTTTCACCGAAGGTGTTTGTAGGATTGGCATAGATCGAGATTAGGATTTGTCACTCCATGTATCGGAGAGGTATCTCTGGGCCCTCTCGGTAATGCACATCACTATAAGCCTTGCAAGCAATGTGACTAATGGGTTAGTTACAGGATGATGCATTACGGAACAAGTAAAGAGACTTCCCGGTAACTGGATTGAACTAGGTATTGAGATACTGACGATCGAATCTCGGGCAAGTAACATACCGATGACAAAGGGAACAACGTATGTTGTTATGCGGTTTGACCGATAAAGATCTTGGTAGAATATGTAGGAACCAATATGAGCATCCAGGTTCCGCTATTGGTTATTGACCGAAGATGAGTCTCGGTCATGTCTACATATTTCTCGAACCCTTAAGGTCCGCACGCTTAACGTTCGCTGACAATTGGTATTATGAGTTTATGTGTTTTGATGTACCGAAGGTTGTTCGGAGTCCCGGATGTGATCACGGACATGACGAGGAGTCTCGAAATGGTCGAGACATAAAGATCGATATATTGGAAGGCTTTGTTTGGACATCTGAATGGTTCCGGGTGAGTTCGGGCATTTACCGGAGTACCTGGGGGTTACCGGAACCCCCCGGGGAGTCATTGAGCCTTAATGGGCCTTAGTGGGAGATAAGAGGAGGCGGCCAAGGTGGGCCCCCCAAGCCCAATCCGACTTGGGAGGGGGGCCAGTGCCCCTTTCCTTCTCTCCTTCTCCCCCTTCCTTCTTCTCCTACTCCAACTAGGGAAGGGAGGAATCCTACTCCCACCGGGAGTTGGACTCCCCCCTTGGGCGCGCCATGAGAGGGCCGGCCCTCCCCTCCTCCACTCCTTTATATACAGGGGAGGGGCACCCCATAGACACACAAGTTGATTGTTTAGTCATGTGCGGTGCCCCCCTCCACAGATTTCCACTTCGGTCATATCGTTGCATTGCTTAGGCGAAGCCCTACACCGGTAGCTTCATCATCACCGTCACCACGCCGTCGTGCTGACGAAACTCTCCCTCGACCTCAGCTGGATCTAGAGTCCGTGGGACGTCACCGAGCTGAAGGTGTGTAGATCGCGGAGGTGCCGTATCTTCGGTGCTAGGATCGGTCGGATCGTGAAGACGTACGACTAGATCAACTGCGTTGTCATAACTCGTCCTCTTACGGTCTACGAGGGTACATGGACAACACTCTCCCCTCTCGTTGCTATGCATCACCTAGATGGATCTTGCATGTGCGCATGATTTGTTTTTGAAATTACTGTGTTTCCCAATAGATACTATGTTGTCCTATACACATGGCATTATCATTGGGGAAAGTTTTGGATCAAGGAGAGGGAGTATAAGAGTTGGAGTATTTATTTGATTTTTAGATCACTTGCAAACAACAGACAAAATCCGATCAAAGCAAAGTCCAAAAGACTCAAAAGTTCTTTTTCAAACCACATTTTATCATGATTTATTAGCTTAAGTGTTGTGGCATGAAAATCAGGGTGTGACAACTGGCGTCTTGCTGAAGTTACAAACCTACCCCGGTTTAAACCTTTGGACATCGGGCCGATAGGCTACACTAGCCAGAGTAATTTCCTACCACCAAACATTAGTCTCGCGTGGTTTCAGTTGACCAGAGGCTTATTTCGCGCTTCATTCAATATTTGGGAGCAGAAGCATTAACGTTTTTGGTTCTCTTGAATAGAACTTTCAGGATTTGTCAAACTTCACAAATCTTGACTCTTGAAAATCCTAAAACGATGATTATTTTGGAATGGAGGGGGTACATTTGAATATACATCGTACATGAGTATATATTAAAAAATATGCAACTTACCTCAGTTCATGCATGGTTCCAGATATAATCTCCTTGGTTGCAAAAAAATAGTTAGACATGCGTATGAATATATAGCATGTTCAAACGCACAACAAAGATTGATGCCCCCTTTTAGATCTGATTTACAAATGCCATTATCTTGGATTCAAATAGATGAATGCACTTCCTATGAATTCGAATATTCGAAACCCCCTTTATGTTGAATTCACCATGGATTCTATTTCATAGCTAGCAATTTGGAATGTATCCATGTAAGTGACAAATGTATAAAGTGCTTCACACTAACAACATGGAGTGCACTAATTAATGTTTATATATGAATTGCAAAAGCAATGCATTGTCTGGATTTCAAACCACTCTCACTCCATGGATCGATAATATGAAATAAACACATGCACATGCTAGAATTCAATAGAGTATGGGTGTCTGATAGACCGATGTTCGGTCATACGCAAATTGCAAAATTCATGATCTCATCCAAAAATAATAATGACATTTATATTTTAATTTAATGCGTAGAACCACCCTTTACACATAGATGCACTATGCCTCGGCCCGTTCTCACACACACGTGTCAGATTTGGGGCTCCGCAGACCCAAGATAGATTCGAACTCTGGGGTGCCTGCGAAGAACTGAACCTCGCCAATCTGCCAACTCGTCGATCTTATAGCCTAGCTCGATGAACTAAAGAATAACAGGACAAGGCAGTTTACCCAGGTTCGGGCCACCTTGCGGTGTAATACCCTACTCCTCCTTTGTGGTGGATTAGCCTCGAGGTGGGCTAAGGATGAACTAGTACAGTGGAAGAACGACCTCATGAGGTGCGTTCTTGTGTTTGTGTGAGCTGGTGAGGGTGTGGGTGGTCTGAATCCTTCCTCCTCTCTATGGTGGTGGCTAGCTATACTTATAGTGGCCTTGGTCCTCTTCCCCCAAAATGAAGGCGGGAAGAGATCCCACAACTGCCAAATTCGAAGGGAGACAACTAGTACATCTTATCCTGACGAAAGGTGGTCTGCGCCCACAAATCTTCTGGTTGTGACGTCGTGGTGGGTGATACGTCTACAACGTATCTATAATTTTTTATTGTTCCATGCTATTATATTATCTGTTTAGATGTTTTATATGCATTAATATGCTATTTACATGATTTTTGGGAATAACCTATTAACCTAGAGCCTAGTGCCAGTTCCTGTTGTTTTCTTGTTTTAGAGTTTCGCAGAAAAGAAATACCAAACGGAGTCCAAACGGAATAAAACTTTCGCGATGATTTTTCTTGGACCAGAAGACACCCAGCAGACTTGTTGTGCAAGTCAGAAGAGCCATGAGGCGGCCACAAGGTTGGAGGGCGCGCCCGGGTAGGTAGGGCGGGCCCCTCAACCTTGTGGGCCCCTCGGTGACCTCCTGACCTAGATCTTCCTCCTATATATACTCTTATACCCCAAAAACATCCAGGGGAGCCACGAAACCACTTTTCCACCGCCGCAACCTTCTATACCCATGAGATCCCATCATGGGGCCTTTTCCGGCGTCCTGCCGGAGGGGGATTGGATCACGGAGGGCTTCTACATCAACACCATTGCCTCTCCGATGAAGCGTGAGTAGTTACCACAGACCTACGGGTCCATAGTTAGTAGCTAGATGGCTTCTTCTCTCTCTCTCTGATTCTCAATACAAAGTTCTGCTCGATGTTCTTGGAGATTGTTGGGGAACGTAGTATTTCAAAAAAAATCCTAGGATCACGCAAGATCTATCTAGGAGAAGCATAGCAACGAGCGGGGAGAGTGTGTCCACGTACCCTCGTAGACCGAAAGCGGAAGCGTTTAGTAATGCGGTTTATGTAGTCGAACATCTTCGCAATCCAACCGATCCAAGTACCGAACATATGTCACCTCCGCGATCTGCACACGTTCAGCTCGGTGATGTCCCTCGAACTCTTGATCCAGTTGAGGCCGAGGGAGAGTTCCGTCAGCATGACGGCGTGGTGATGGTGATGATGAAGTTACCGGTGCAGGGCTTCACCTAAGCACTACAACGATATGACCGAGGTGTGTAACTGTGGAGGGGGCGCCGCACATGACTAAGAGAAACTTTGGTGTGCCTTTGGGGTGCCCCCTCCCACGTATATAAAGGGGGGAGGAGAGGAGGCCGGCCCTAGGAGGGGGCGCGCCATGGGGGGAGTCCTACTTGGACTCCTAGTCCAAGTAGGATTTGGTCCCCCCTTTCCTAGTCCAAGTAGGAGAAGAAGGGAAAGATGAGAGAAGAGAAGGAAGGAGGGGTGTGCCTCCCCTCCCCTTTGTCCAATTCGGACGGGGTAAAGGGGGGGGCACCACCTCTGGCCGGCCCTCTCTCTTGTCCACTAAGGCCATTGTGGCCCATTAATCCCCCGGGGGGTTCCGGTAACCCCCCCCCCCCCCCCGGTACTCCGGAAAATGCCCGAACCTATCCGAAACCATTCCGGTGTACAAACATAACCTTCCAATATATCAATATTTATGTGTCTACCATTGCGAGACTCCTCGTCATTTCCGTGATCTCATCCAAGACTCCGAACAAACTTCGGTTCATCAAAACACGAAACTCATAATACAAATCGTCATCGAACGTTAAGCGTGCGGACCGTACGGATTTGTGAACCATGTAGACATGACAGAGACACATCTCCGGTCAATAACCAATAGTGGAACCTAGTGTAACGCCCCGAGTCCAATGCACCAGATGTCTTCTAGTTATTTCGCCGTCGTTCCCATGTCATTTGCTTGCGTGTTGCATCTTGCCATGTCATCATGTGCATTTCATCTTCATGTTTTTCAAAACTTGCATCCATTCGTTCGGGCCTCCCAGTTCCTTCCGTTGTCCGTTTCGAGATCCGACACACTCGCATGCGCCCCCGACACCTCTAAAATATTAATTTATCAGTGGCAGAAAAATGTTCTCGGAATGCGGTGAAAGTTTGTGTGCGGTCTTATTATAGTGTAGGTAGTCCGCCTGCCAAGTTTCATCCAATTCGGAGTCCGTTTGATAGCCCAACCGTTAAACATATAGCGGCATTATTGCTGGTCAAACGTCGGACGTCTTGGGTCTCCGAAAACCCTTGCCGGGCTGCATTTCTCCCCTCTCCTCTCAGCCCAACCCCCTTTACACAACCCACTAGCCCACCTACAGTACCCCTTCCTTTCGGACCGCCCGATTGAGATCAAACGGTCCGAAACGGCCTCAAACCCCCTCTCCTAGCCCTTCTTCCTATAAATAGACCTCCTCCCTTCCTAATCTGGGAAAAAACCCTAGTCCTAGCCCTCCGCGCAGCTCCAGCAACCGCCGCCCTCGTTTTCAGCGCCGGTCCTCTCCCTCGCCGCCACTTGGCGCTGCTCCACTTGCCCCGCCGCCACCTGAACCCACCATCGCTGCCGCCTAGGGACACTAACAGTACGCCACGCGCCCCTGCCCAACCTCCCTCTGCCGCGGCCCGCAAGGCCCATGGGGAGCCCGCGCGGGCCGCATCCGGGGCCCGACCGAGCCCCGGGCGCCCCTGCGCCCGAGCCGCCGCGCTCGCTCCCTCGTCTCGCGCCTGCCACCGCCGCCACGCGCGCCTCCTCCCGCCGTCGCACGCACAGGCCGCCGCTGTCCTGCGCCGCACCTCTGCCGTTCCGCCGCCATTCCCGGGCGCTCACCGGACCCGCGCCCTCCGGTGTCCTCCGCCGCAGTCCACCTCAACCCTGCCGGCCCCAGGATCTCGCCGCTGCCGCCATGGACCTCCGGCGAGCTCCGAACGCCGGGTTCCCGTCGATCTCCACCACCGCCACCCGGATCCGGCCTCTCCACCACCCGGTGCACGTCTCCCGCGCCGTCCCCGACGTCCTTGACGTTTCGCCGACCATGCCGGCGTGCAGCTCCGGCGAGGCCTCCTTCAACCCCGCGTCGGGACCCCTCCGTCCAGGGTCCGAGCGAACCCTCGAGCCAAACGCGCCTCTGCACGCTGCCCTGCTCCGTCTCGTCCTAGGGACAGCGAGATTCACTTTTCCAGAGGGTATAATTTTCTCAAGTCCCTAGAAAAACCATCTCATGTTGCATTTTTGTGAGCATTATAACTTTGTGCATGCTTGTCCATTTGTGATGTATGATATATGCAATTGTTAATCTCTGAATGCTCTACAAGCAAGTGTCATTTTCATGCATGTTACTGTCAATCTTGTTGCCCTAATCCTTGTTGCGAAAGTGCTAAATATTATAACCTGCTGAAAGTTGTGATAACTTGCTGATTTGTCTTTTTCATAGCATTTTGTGTGTTTATCTTTTGAGAATCATGTCAACATGTTTTAGGAGCATATTCATGCCATATTTATAGTGGTGCAATCCATGTATTTTTATGTGCATTTTGGTGAGTGCGTCAAGCTTGTGAAGTAGGCTACTTGCTGTTGCTAATTTCTGTGATGATAATTTCTGCCAAGTCTGTGAACCTGTTATGTTTTCAAAATTTGCCATGATGTTTTGAGCCTGTTTTATTGGTTTCTAGAAGTAGCCCAGTGTTCATGTTTTGTAGTCCTCTACATGTACATGCTTGCCATGCCCTTTGACGCCTCATATATATCTCGTAGCATATGTTTTCATTGCCATGAACATGCCTGAATGATGTTTGAGTTTTTCTTTTAACTTCATGATGCCATGTTTTGAGCTTGTTATTAATTAATCTGTGCCTCTTTTGGAGATGCTCCAATTACATGAGTTGAAGTATATCATGTCTACTACATGCCCATGTCTTTTGCATAAGTACAAAAGTTGCTATGCTTGCTAT
Organism: Aegilops tauschii subsp. strangulata; assembly: GCF_002575655.3. NCBI lineage: Eukaryota > Viridiplantae > Streptophyta > Magnoliopsida > Poales > Poaceae > Aegilops > Aegilops tauschii. The sequence goes on from NC_053038.3 coordinate 190,521,955, forward strand.
TATGTGCCTCCAAATTCAGCACCATAATGTTATTGTTTTGCATTCCCAGATTTCCTCCCAAGCGTGAGAATCTGTTATGACTTGCTAACTTGTCTTGATGAATGCCATTGATCTATATTTATATGGGGATGCTTAGTAATCATGTTTTGTCATGAATAACCTGTACTTGAGTGCCATGCTTTTGCTTGTTATGATCTTGGACATTAGCATGCTTGTTTCATGCCTCCAACATGTCAACATGTTATTTCTGCTCACATGTATGCTCTGTTTTTCACGAAGTCATAATTTGTGTTATAAAGTTGCTTCTTGCATTGATCATCTTGGATTAATCATGATGTCTATGAACCTGAATCTTAATGATATTTGAAGCATGGTGTCTGTATTTGAAGTGTATATCAAGTTTGTGTCCATATCTTTCCTGCATCATGTTGTTTCCTTGATTGGAAAGTACTTAGTTGCTGGTTTGGGCAGATTGTGTTTGAAACTTGTATTGAGTGTATGTGTTGAACCGTGGCTCCGTATGGAGCATGCCCTATATGAAACTTGCTTCGTTTTGCATGTAGTTTCATGTTACCTTGTTGCATCCTTGTTTTGGAGTGTTTGTGATGTGTTTTGCTTGCATTTGCATCAATGCCATATTTAACTTGTTTTGCTCATATCTTCTAGTCCGTAGCTCCTAATTAAATGAACTTTATATGTAACTTGACTAGAAAGACGCGTATATCATCTTGGTGCACTTTAACTTGATGTTTAACAACTTTATCAAGCCTACCACTTTTTTATCAAGCCTCCCAAATTGCCATGATCGCCTCTAACCTTTTTACCCTTCCTAGCAAACCGTTGTTTGGCTATGTTACCGCTTTGCTCAGCCCCTCTTATAGCGTTGCTAGTTGCAGGCGCAGTTGCAGGTTGTTCCATGTTGGTACATGGATATCGTGGATATCATGGGATATCACAATATCTCTTATTTAATTAATGCATCTATATACTTGGTAAAGGGTGGAAGGCTGGGCCTTTTGCCTGGTGTTTTGTTCCACTCTTGCCGCCCTAGTTTCCGTCATACCGGTGTTATGTTCCTTGATTTTGCGTCCCTAACACGGTGAGGGTCTATGGGCCCCTCTTGATAGTTCGCTTTGAATAAAACTCTTCCAGCAAGGCCCAACATTGGTTTTAACATTTGCCATAATAATATTGAACTAAATAATTAATTGGCATAGGGCGTCATGAACCCGAGGATTTTTCTACATATACAGGGGGGCCAGTGCTGATGGTGTTGGTCCCAAAAAAGAGCCACTTGCAGTGCCACCCCTTCACCTGGGATCTTCGGTTGCCATACATAGTGTTCATCCGGTCGTGGCCTGAGACGAGATACGCGCGGCTACTATCAGGGTGTCGGCACGCCAGGAGGTTTTACTGGATTTGTTTTTCCATTGTCGAAATGTCTTGTGCACCGGGATTCCGAGCCTGATCGGAGGGTCCCGCGATGGAGGATTGTCTCCGCGGATCGTGAGCTTGTCATGGGCTAAGTTGGGACACCCCTGCAGGATTTAAACTTTCGAGAGCCGTGCCCACGGTTATGTGGCAATGGGAATTTGTTAATATCCGGTTGTAGAGGACTTGAAGTAAACTCAATTAAAATACACCAACCGTGTGCATAACCGTGACTGTCTCTTTTCGGGGAAGTTCAAGAGGAGAACACGGTTAGGTTATGTTTGAATGTAAGTAGTTCAGGATTACTTATTCATCATTACTAGTTGGCGACCATTTGGCGTAGTTTCTCATCTTACTCTTTTACTCGTAAGTTAGCCACCATACATGCTTAGTCGCTGCTGCAACCTCACCACTTACCCCTTTCCTACCCATTAAGCTTTCCTAGTCTTGATACCCATGGTAATGGGATTGCTGAGTCCTCGTGGCTCACGGATTACTACAACAACAGTCGCAGGTACAAGTAATGCGATGATCATGACGTGAGAGTGATGTTTACATGTTTTGGAGTTCTTCTTCTTCGTCATCGATCTTGGGTTAGGTTCCTGGTCGGCAGCCTGGGCTAGCAGGATGGATGTCGTTTGAGTTTCTATTTGTGTTTCATCCATAGTCGGATGTTGTTCTCATGTATGATGTTTGATGTATTCTTGTGGCATTTGTATGCCTTTTGTATGTATCCCCGTTTGTTATGTAATGGTACGATGTAATGATATCCACCTTGCAAAAGCGTCTCCAATATGCGCTTCTATCCTTGGTGGGACCTTCGAGTTCCTTTAGGATAGAGTCGCATATTGGGCCTGACACCTGGATGCTCATATTGCCTCCTACATATTCTACAAAGATCTTTATTGGTCAAACCGCACAACAACATACGTTGTTCCCTTTGTCATCAGTATGTTACTTGTCTGAGATTCGATTGTCGGTATCATCATACCTAGTTCAATCTCGTTACCGGCAAGTCTCTTTACTCGTTCCGTAATGCATCATCCCCAACTAACTCATTAGTCACATTGCTTGCAAGGCTTATATTGATGAGCATTACCGAGAGGGCCCAGAGATACCTCTCCAGTACTCGGAGTGACAAATCCTAATCTTGATCTATGCCAACTCAACAAACACAATCGGAGACAGCTGTAGAGCATCTTTATAATCACCCAGTTATGCTGTGACATTTGATAGCACACTAAGTGTTCCTCCGGTATTCGGGAGTTGCATAATCTCATAGTCATAGGAACATGTATAAGTCATGAAGAAAGCAGTAGCAATAAACTAAACGATCATAGTGCTAAGCTAACGAATGGGTCTTGTCCATCACATCGTTCTCTAATGATGTGACCCCGTTCATCAAATGACAACACATGTCTATGGTTAGGAAAGTTAAGCATCTCTGATTAGTAGAGGCATACTAGGGACACTCTATTTGTCTATTATTCACACATGTACTAAGTTTCCGGTTAATAAAATTCTAGCATGAATAATAAACATTTATCATGATATAAGGAAATATAAATAACAAATTTATTATTGCCTCTATGGCATATTTACTTCAGTCTCCTACTTGACTAGAGTCGATAATCTAGATTACATAGTAATGATTCTAACACCCATGGAGTCTTGGTGCTTATCATGTTTTGCTTGTGAGATAGGCTTAGTCAACGGGTCTGCAACATTCAGATTCATATGTATTTTGCAAATCTCTATGTCTCCCTCCTTGACTTGATCGCGGGTGGAATTGAAGTGTCTCTTGATGTGCTTGGTTCTCTTGTGAAATCTGGATTCCTTTGCCAAGGCAATTGCACCAGTATTGTCACAAAAGATTTTCATTGGACCCGGTGCACTAGGTATGACACCTAGATCGGATATGAACTCCTTCATTCAGACTCCTTCATTTGCTGCTTCCGAAGCAGCTATGTACTCCGCTTCACACGTAGATCCCGCCACGACGCTTTGCTTAGAACTGCACTAACTGACATCTCCACCATTCAACATAAATATGTATTGGGTTTGTGACTTAGAGTCATCCGTATCAGTGTCAAAGCTTGCATCAACGTAACCATTTACGACGAGCTCTTTGTCACCTCCATAAACAGGAAACATATTGTTAGTCCTTTTCAGGTATTTCAGGAGGTTCTTGACCGCTGTCCAGTGATCCACTCCTGGATTACTTTGGTACCTCCCTGCTAAACTAATAGCAAGGCACACATTAGGTCTGGTACACAACATTTCATACATGATAGAACCTATGGCTGAAGCATAGGGAATGACTTTCATTTTCTCTCTATCTTCTGCAATGGTCGGGCATTGAGTGTGACTCAACTTCACACCTTGTAACACAGGCAAGAACCCTTTCTTCGCTTGATCCATTTTGAACTTCTTCAAAACTTTATCAAGGTATGTGTTTTGTGAAAGTCCAATTAAGCGTCTTGATCTATCTCTATAAATCTTGATGCCCAATATATAAGCAGATTCGCCGCGGTCTTCCATTGAAAAATTCTTATTCAAGTATCCTTTTATGCTATCCAGAAATTATGTATCATTTCCGATCAACAATATGTCATCCACATATAATATCAGAAATGCTACAGAGCTCCCAATCACTTTCTTGTAAATACAGGCTTCTCCAAAAGTCTGTATAAAACCATATGCTTTGATCACACTATCAAAGCATATATTCCAACTCCGAGAGGCTTGCACCAGTCCATAAATGGATCGCTGGAGCTTGCACACTTTCTTAGTACCTTTTGGATCAACAAAACCTTCTAGTTGCATCATATACAACTCTTCCTTAAGATATCCATTAAGGAATGCAGTTTTGACATCCATTTGCCAAATTTCATAATCATAAAATGCGGCAATTGCTAACATGATTCGGATAGACTTAAGCATCGCTACAGGGGAGAAAGTCTCATCGTAGTCAACTCCTTGAACTTGTCAAAAACCTTTTGCAACAAGTCGAGCTTTGTAGACAGTAACATTATCGTCAGCGTCAGTCTTCTTCTTGAAGATCCATTTATTCTCTATGGCTTGCCGATCACCGGGCAAGTCACCAAAGTCCACACTTTGTTCTCATACATGGATCCCATCTCAGATTTCATGGCCTCAAGCCATTTCGCGGAATCTGGGCTCATCATCGCTTCCTCATAGTTCGTAGGTTCGTCATGGTCCAGTAACATGACCTCCAGAACAGGATTACCGTACCACTCTGGTGCGGATCTTACTCTGGTTGACCTACGAGGTTCGGTAGTAACTTGATCAGAAGTTTCATGATCATCATCATTAGCTTCCTCACTAATTGGTGTAGGAATCACTGGAACTGATTTCTGTGATGAACTACTTTCCAATAAGGGGGTAGGTACAATTACCTCATCAAGTTCTACTTTCCTCCAACTCACTTCTTTTGAGATAAACTCCTTCTCTAGAAAGGATCCATTTTTTGCAACGAATATCTTGCCGTCGGATCTGTGATAGAAGGTGTACCCAAAAGTCTCCTTTTGGTATCCTATGAAGACACATTTCTCCGATTTGGGTTCGAGCTTATCAGGTTGAAGCTTTTTCACATAAGCACCGCAGCCCCAAACTTTAAGAAATGAGAATTTGGGTTTCTTGCCAAACCACAGTTCATATGGTGTCGTCTCAACGGATTTAGATGGTGCCCTATTTAACGTGAATGCAACCGTCTCTAAAGCATAACCCCAAAACGATAGCGGTAAATCAGCAAGAGATATCATAGATTGCACAATATCTAATAAAGTACGATTACGACGTTCGGACACACCATTACGCTGTGGTGTTCCAGGTGGCGTAAGCTGTGAAACTATTCCACATTGTTTCAAATGAAAACCAAACTCGTAACTCAAATATTCACCTCCACGATCAGATCGTAGAAACTTTATTTTCTTGTTACGATGATTTTCCACTTCACTCTGAAATTCTTTGAACTTTTCAAATGTTTCAGACTTATGTTTCATCAAGTAGATATACTCATATCTGCTCAAATCATCTGTGAAGGTTAGAAAATAACGATACCCGCCGCGTGCCTCAACACTCATCGGACCGCATACACCAGTACGTATTATTTCCAACAAGTCTGTTGCTCGCTCCATTGTTCCGGAGAACGGTGTCTTAGTGATATTGCCCATGAGGCAGGGTTCGCAAGCATCAAGTGATTCATAATCAAGTGATTCCAAAAGCCCATCAGCATGGAGTTTCTTCATGCACTTTACACCAATATGACCTAAACGACAACACCACAAATGAGTTGCACTATCATTATTAAACTTATATCTTTTGGCTTCAATACTATGAATATGTGTATCACTACTATCGAGATTCAACAAAAATAGACCACTCATCAAGGGCGCATGACCATAAAAGATATTACTCATATAAATATAATAACCATTATTCTCTGATTTAAATGAATAACCGTCTCGCATCAAACAAGATCCAGATATAATGTTCATGCTTAACGCTGGCACCAAATAACAATTATTTAGGTCTAAAACTAATCCCGAAGGTAGATGTAGAGGTAGCGTGCCGACGACGATCACATCGAGTTTGGAACCATTTCCCACGCGCATCGTCACCTCGTCCTTAGCCAATCTTCGGTTAATCTGTAGCCCCTGTTTTGAGTTGCAAATATGAGCAACATAACCAGTATCAAATACCCAGGCGCTACTACGAGCATTAGTAAGGTACACATCAATAACATGTATATCAAATATACCTTTCACTTTGCCATCCTTCTTATCCGCCAAATATTTGGGGCTGTTCCGCTTCCAGTGACCAGTCCCTTTGAAGTAGAAGCACTCAGTCTCAGGCTTAGTTCCAGACTTGGGCTTCTTCACTTGAGGAGCAACTTGCTTGCCATTCTTCTTGAAGTTCCCCTTCTTCCATTTGCCCTTTTTCTTGAAACTAGTGGTCTTGTTAACCATCAACACTTGATGCTCCTTCTTGATTTCTACCTCCGCAGCTTTTAGCATCATGAAGAGCTCGGGAATTGTCTTATCCATCCCTTGTATGTTATAGTTCATCACGAAGCTTTTGTAGCTTGGTGGCAGTGATTGAAGAACTCTGTCAATGACACTATCTACCGGAAGATTAACTCCCAGCTGAGTCAAGGGATTGTGGTACCCAGACATTCTGAGTATATGTTCACTAATAGAAGTATTCTCCTCCATTTTGCATCTATAGAACTTATTGGAGACTTCATATCTATCAATCCGGGCATTTGCTTGAAATATTAACTTCAACTCCTAGAACATCTCATATGCTCCATGACGTTCAAAACGTCGTTGAAGTCCCGGTTCTAAGCCATAAAGCATGGCACACTGAACTATCGAGTATGAAGGAAATATGCCCTAGAGGCAATAATAAAGTTATTATTTATTTCCTTATATCATGATAAATGTTTATTATTCATGCTAGAATTGTATTAACCGGAAACATAATACTTGTGTGAATACATAGACAAACAGAGTGGCACTAGTATGCCTCTACTTGACTAGCTCGTTGATCAAAGATGGTTATGTTTCCTAGCCATAGACATGAGTTGTCATTTGATTAACGGGATCACATCATTAGGAGGATGATGTGATTGACTTGACCCATTCCGTTAGCTTAGCACTCGATCGTTTAGTATGCTGCTATTGCTTTCTTCATGACTTATACATGTTCCTATGACTATGAGATTATGCAACTCCCGTTTACCGGAGGAACACTTTGTGTTCTACCAAACGTCACAACGTAACTGGGTGATTATAAAGGTGCTCTACAGGTGTCTCCAAAGGTATTTGTTGGGTTGGCGTATTTCGAGATTAGGATTTGTCACTCCGATTGTCGGAGAGGTATCTCTGGGCCCACTCAGTAATACACATCACTATAAGCCTTGCAAGCATTGTGACTAATGAGTTAGTTGCGGGATGATGTATTACGGAACGAGTAAAGAGACTTGCCGGTAACGAGATTGACCTAGGTATCGAGATTCCGACGATCGAATCTCGGTCAAGTAACATATCGATGACAAAGGGAATAACGTATGTTGTTATGCGGTCTGACCGATAAAGATCTTCGTAGAATATGTGGGAACCAATATGAGCATCCAGGTTCCGCTATTGGTTATTGACCGGAGAGGTGTCTCGGTCATGTCTACATAGTTCTCGAACCCGTAGGGTCCGCACGCTTAACGTTACGATGACAGTTATATTATGAGTTTATATGTTTTGATGTACCGAAGGTTATTCAGAGTCCCAGATGTGATCACGGACATAACGAGGAGTCTCGAAATCATCGAGACATAAAGATTGATATATTGGAAGCCTATGTTTGGATATCGGAAGTGTTCCGGGTGAAATCGGGATTTTTCTAGAGTACCGGGAGGTTACCGGAACCCCTGGTAACTTAATGGGCCTTAGTGGGCCTAGGTGGAAGAGATGAGAGGAGGCCAGGGCAGGGCCGCACGCCCCTCCCCCCCAGTCCATATAGGACAAGGAGAGGGGGGCGGCATCCCTCCTTTCCTTCCTCCCCTCCACCTCCTCCCCCCCTCTCTCCTAGTCCAACATGGAAAAGGGGGGAGTCCTACTCCCGGTAGGAGTAGGACTCCTCCTGGCGCGCCTCTCCCCTTGGTCGGCCGAACCCCCCTTGCTCCTTTAAATACGGGGCAGGGGGGCACCTCTAGACACAGAATTGATCATTGATCTGTTAGCCGTGTGCGGTGCCCCCCTCCACTATATTACACCTCGATAATATCATAGCGGTGCTTAGGCGAAGCCCTGCGTCGGTAGAGCATCATCATTGTCACCACACCGTCGTGCTGACGAAACTCTCCCTCAACACTCGGCTGGATCGGAGTTCGAGGGACGTCATCGAGCTGAACGTGTGCTGAACTCGGAGGTGCCGTGCGTTCGGTACTTGATCGGTCGGATCGTGAAGACGTACGACTACATCAACCGCGTTGTGTTAAACGCTTCCGCTTTCGGTCTACGAGGGTACGTGGACAACACTCTCCCCTCTCGTTGCTATACATCACGATGATCTTGCGTGTGCGTAGGAATTTTTTTTGAAATTACTACGTTCCCCAACAGTGGCATTCGAGCCTGGTTTTATGCGTTGATGTTATATGCACGAGTAGAACACAAGTGAGTTGTGGGCGATATAAGTCATACTGCTTACCAGCATGTCATATTTTGGTTCAGCGGTATTGTGAGATGAAGCGGCCCGGACCGACATTACGCGTACGCTTACGCGAGACTGGTTTCACCGTTCCGAGCACTCGTTGCTTAAAGGTGACTGGCGGGTGTCTGTCTCTCTCACTTTAGTTGAACCGAGTGTGGCTACGCCCGGTCCTTGCAAAGGTTAAAACAACACCAACTTGACAAACTATCGTTGTGGTTTTGATGCGTAGGTAAGAACGGTTCTTGCTAAGCCCGTAGCAGCCACGTAAAACTTGCAACAACAATGTAGAGGACGTCTAACTTGTTTTTGCAGGGCATGTTGTGATGTGATATGGTCAAGACATGATGCTGAATTTTATTGTATGAGATGATCATGTTTTGTAACCGAGTTATCGTCAACTGGCAGGAGCCATATGGTTGTCGCTTTATTGTATGCAATGCAATCGCCATGTAATTGTTTTACTCTATCACTAAGCAGTAGCGATAGTCATAGAAGCAATAGTTGGCGAGACGACAATGATGCTACGATGGAGATCAAGGTGTCGCGCCGGTGACGATGGTGATCATGACGGTGCTTCGGAGATGGAGATCACAAGCACAAGATGATGATGGCCATATCATATCACTTATATTGATTGCATGTGATGTTTATCTTTTATGCATCTTATCTTGCTTTGATTGACGGTAGCATTATAAGATGATCTCTCACTAAATTTCAAGGTAAAAGTGTTCTCCCTGAGTATGCACCGTTGCCAAAGTTCGTCGTGCCCAGACACCACGTGATGATCGGGTGTGATATGCTCTACGTCCATCTACAACGGGTGCAAGCCAGTTTTGCACACGCAGAATACTCAGGTTAAACTTGACGAGCCTAGCATATGCAGATATGGCCTCGGAACACTGAGACCGAAAGGTCGAGCGTGAATCATATAGTAGATATGATCAACATATTGATGTTCACCACTGAAAACTACTCCAATTCACGTGATGATCGGTTATGGTTTAGTTGATTTGGATCACGTAATCACTTAGATGATTAGAGGGATGTCTATCTAAGTGGGAGTTCTTAAGTAATATGATTAATAGAACTTAAATTTATCATGAACTTAGTACCTGATAGTATCTTGCTTGTCTATGTTAATTGTAGATAGATGGCCCGTGCTGTTGTTCCGTTGAATTTTAATGCGTTCCTTGAGAAAGCAAAGTTGAAAGATGATGGTAGCAATTATACGGACTGGGTCCATAACTTGAGGATTATCCTCATTGCTGCACAGAAGAATTACGTCCTGGAAGCACCGCTGGGTACCAGGCCTGCTGCAAGAGCAACACCAGAGGTTATGAACGTCTGGCAGAGCAAAGCTGATGACTACTCGATAGTTCAGTGTGCCATGCTTTACGGCTTAGAACCGGGTCTTCAACAACGTTTTGAACGTCATGGAGCATATGAGATGTTCCAGGAGTTGAAGTTAATATTTCAAGCAAATGCCCGGATTGAGAGATATGAAGTCTCCAATAAGTTCTACAGCTGCAAGATGGAAGAGAATAGTTCTGTCAGTGAGCATATACTCAAAATGTCTGGGTATAACAATCACTTGATTCAACTGGGAGTTAATCTTCCGGATGATAGCGTCATTGACAGAATTCTCCAATCACTGCCACCAAGCTACAAGAGCTTCGTGATGAACTATAGCATGCAAGGGATGAATAAGACAATTCCCGAGCTCTTCGCAATGCTAAAGGCAGCGGAGGTAGAAATCAAAAAGGAGCATCAAGTGTTGATGGTCAATAAGACCACTAGTTTCAAGAAAAAGGGCAAAGGGAAGAAGAAGGGGAACTTCAAGAAGAACAACAAGCAAGTTGCTGTTCAGGAGTAGAAACCCAAATCTGGACCTAAGCCTGAAACTGAGTGCTTCTACTGCAAGCAGACTGGTCACTGGAAGCGGAACTGCCCCAAGTATTTGGCGGATAAGAAGGATGGCAAGGTGAACAAAGGTATATGTGATATACATGTTATTGATGTGTACCTTACCAGAGCTCGCAGTAGCACCTAGGTATTTGATACTGGTTCTGTTGCTAATATTTGCAACTCGAAATAGGGACTATGGATTAAGCGAACACTGGCCAAGGACGAGGTGACGATGCGCGTGGGAAACGGTTCCAAAGTCGATGTGATCGCCGTCGGCACGCTACCTCTACATCTACCTTCGGGATTAGTATTAGGCCTAAATAATTTTTATTTGGTGCCAGCGTTAAGCATGAACATTATATCTGGATCTTGTGTGATGCGAGACGGTTATTCATTTAAATCAGAGAATAATGGTTGTTCTATTTATATGAGTAATATCTTTTATGGTCATGCACCCTTGAAGAGTGGTCTATTTTTAATGAATCTCGGTAGTAGTGACACACATATTCATAATGTCGAAGCCAAAAGATGCAGAGTTGATAATGATAGTGCAACTTATTTGTGGCACTGCCGTTTAGGTCATATCGGTGTAAAGCGCATGAAGAAACTCCATAATGATGGACTTTTGGAATCACTCAATTATGAATCACTTGGTACTTGCGAACCGTGTCTCATGGGCAAGATGATTAAAACACCGTTCTCCGGAACTATGGAGAGAGCAACTAATTTGTTGGAAATCATACATACAGATGTATGTGGTCCGATGAATATTGAGGCTCGTGGCGGATATCGTTATTTTCTCACCTTCACAGATGATTTGAGCAGATATGGGTATGTCTACTTAATGAAACATAAGTCTGAAACATTTCAAAAGTTGAAAGAATTTCAGAGCGAAGTTGAAAATCATCGTAACAAGAAAATAATGTTTCTACGATCAGATCGCGGAGGAGAATATTTGAGTTACGAGTTTGGCCTACATTTGAAACAATGCGAAATAGTTTCGCAACTCACGCCACCCGGAACACCACAACGTAATGGTGTGTCCGAACGTCGTAATCGTACTTTACTAGATATGGTGTGATCTATGATGTCTCTTACTGATTTACCGCTATCGTTTTGGGGTTATTCTTTAGAGACGGCTGCATTCACTCTAAATAGGGCACCATCGAAATCCGTTGAGACGACGCCTTATGAACTATGCTTTGGCAAGAAACCAAAGTTGTCGTTTCTTAAAGTTTGGGGTTGCGATGCTTATGTGAAGAAACTTCAACCTGATAAGCTCGAACCTAAATCGGAGAAATGTGTCTTCATAGGATACCCAAAGGAGACTGTTGGGTACACCTTCTATCACAGATCCGAAGGCAAGACATTCGTTGCTAAGAATGGATCCTTTCTAGAGAAGGAGTTTCTCTCGAAAGAAGTGAGTGGGAGGAAAGTAGAACTTGATGAGGTAACTGTACCTGCTCCCTTATTGGAAAGTAGATCATCACAGAAACCAGTTTCTGCGACACCTACGCCAATTAGTGGGGAAGTTAATGATAATGATCATGAAACTTCAGATCAAGTTATTACTGAACCTCATAGGTCAACCAGATTAAGATCCGCACCAGAGTGGTACGGTAATCCTGTTCTGGAGGTTATGTTACTAGACCACGACGAACCTACGAACTATGAAGAAGCGATGGTGAGCCCAGATTCCGCAAAATGGCTTGAAGCCATGAAATCCGAGATGGGATCCATGTATGAGAACAAAGTATGGACTTTGCTTGACTTGCCTGATGATCGGCAAGCCATTGAAAATAAATGGATCTTCAAGAATAAGATTGGCGCTGACGGTAATGTTACTGTCTATAAAGCTCGACTTGTTGCGAAAGGTTTTCGACCAGTTCAAGGGATTGACTATGATGAGACTTTCTCACCCGTAGCGATGCTCAAGTCTATCCGAATCATGTTAGCAATTGCCGCATTTTATGATTATGAAATTTGGCAAATGGATGTCAAAACTGCATTCCTGAATGGATTTCTGGAAGAAGAGTTGTACATGATGCAACCGGAAGGTTTTGTCGATCCAAAGGGAGCTAACAAAGTGTGCAAGCTCCAGCGATCCATTTATGGACTGGTGCAAGCCTCTCGGAGTTGGAATAAACGCTTTGATAGTGTGATCAAAGCATTTGGTTTTATACAGACTTCTGGAGAAGCCTGTATTTACAAGAAAGTGAGTGGGAGCTCAGTAGCATTTCTGATATTATATGTGGATGACATATTGCTAATTGGAAATGATATAGAATTTCTGGATAGCATAAAAGGATACTTGAATAAGAGTTTTTCAATGAAAGACCTCGGTGAAGCTACATATATATTGGGCATCAAGATCTATAGAGATAGATCAAGACGCTTAATTGGACTTTCACAAAACACATACCTTGACAAAGTTTTGAAGAAGTCCAAAATGGATCAAGCAAAGAAAGGGTTCTTGCCTGTATTACAAGGTGTGAGATTGAGTAAGACTCAATGCCCGACCACTGCAGAAGATAGAGAGAAGATGAAAGATGTTCCCTATGCTTCAGCCATAGGCTCTATCATGTATGCAATGCTGTGTACCAGACCTGATGTGTGCCTTGCTATAAGTTTAGCAGGGAGGTACCAAAGTAATCCAGGAGTGGATCACTAGACAGCGGTCAAGAACATCCTGAAATACCTGAAAAGGACTAAGGATATGTTTCTCGTTTATGGAGGTGACAAAGAGCTCATCGTAAATGGTTACGTTGATGCAAGCTTTGACACTGATCCGGACGATTCTAAATCGCAAACCGGATACGTGTTTACATTGAACGGTGGAGCTGTCAGTTGGTGCAGTTCTAAGAAAAGTGTCGTGGCGGGATCTACGTGTGAAGCGGAGTACATAGCTGCTTCGGAAGCAGCAAATGAAGGAGTCTGGATGAAGGAGTTCATATCCAATCTAGGTGTCATACCTAGTGCATCGGGTCCAATGAAAATCTTTTGTGACAATACTGGTACAATTGCCTTAGCAAAGGAATCCAGATTTCACAAAAGAACCAAGCACATCAAAAGACGCTTCAATTCCATCCGTGATTTAGTCCAGGTGGGAGACATAGAAATTTGCAAGATACATATGGATCTGAATGTTGCAGACCCGTTGACTAAGCCTCTTCCACGAGCAAAACATGATCAGCACCAAGACTCCATAGGTGTAAGAATCATTACTATGTAATCTAGATTATTGACTCTAGTGCAAGTGGGAGACTGAAGGAAATATACCCTAGAGGCAATAATAAAGTTATTATTTATTTCCTTATATCATGATAAATGTTTATTATTCATGCTAGAATTGTATTAACCAGAAACATAATACTTGTGTGAATACATAGACAAACAGAGTGTCACTAGTATGCCTCTACTTGACTAGCTCATTGATCAAAGATGGTTATGTTTCCTAGCCATAGACATGAGTTGTCATTAATTAACATAATCACATCATTAGGAGAATCATGTGATTGACTTGACCCATCCCGTTAGCTTAGCACTCGATCGTATAGTATGTTGCTATTGCTTTCTTCATGACTTATACATGTTCCTATGACTATGAGATTATGCAACTCCCGTTTACCGGAGGAACACTTTGTGTGCTACCAAACGTCACCAATGTAACTGGGTGATTATAAAGGTGCTCTACAGGTGTCTCCAAAGGTATTTGTTGGGTTGCCGTATTTCGAGATTAGGATTTGTCACTCCGATTGTCGGAGAGGTATCTCTGGGCCCACTCAGTAATACACATCACTATAAGCCTTGCAAGCACTGTGACTAATGAGTTAGTTGCGGGATGATGTATTACGGAACGAGTAAAGAGACTTGCCGGTAACGAGATTGAACTAGGTATCAAGATACCGACAATCGAATCTCGGGCAAGTAACATACCGATGACAAAGGGAATAACGTATGTTGTTATGCGGTCTGATCGATAAAGATCTTCGTAGAATATGTGGGAACCAATATGAGCATCCAGGTTCCGCTATTGGTTATTGACCGGAGAGGTGTCTCGGTCATGTCTACATAGTTCTCGAACCCGTAGGGTCCGCACGCTTAACGTTACGATGACAGTTATATTATGAGTTTATATGTTTTGATGTACCGAAGGTTGTTCGGAGTCCTGGATGTGATCACGGACATAACGAGGAGTCTCGAAATGGTCGAGACATAAAGATTGATATATTGGAAGCCTATGTTTGGATATCGGAAGTGTTCCGGGTGAAATCAGGATTTTTCCGGAGTACCGGGAGGTTACGGGAACCCCCCGGTAACTTAATGGGCCTTAGTGGGCCTAGGTGGAAGAGAGGAGAGGAGGCCAGGGCAGGGCCGCACGCCCCTCCCCCCAGTCCGAATAGGACAAGGAGAGCGGGGCGGCGCCCCCCTTTCCTTCCTCCCCTCCACCTCTTCCCCCTCTCTCTCCTAGTCCAACATGGAAAAGGGGGAGTCCTACTCCCGGTAGGAGTAGGACTCCTCCTGGCGCGCCTCTCCCCTTGGCCGGCCGAAACCCCCTTGCTCCTTTATATACGGGGGCAGGGGGCACCTCTAGACACAGAATTGATCATTGATCTCTTAGCCGTGTGCGGTGCCCCCCTCCACCATATTACACCTCGATAATATCGTAGCGGTGCTTAGGCGAAGCCCTACGTTGGTAGAACGTCATCATTGTCACCACGCCGTCGTGCTGACGAAACTCTCCCTCAACACTCGGCTAGATCGGAGTTCGAGGGACGTCATCGAGCCGGACGTGTGCTGAACTCGGAGGTGTCGTGCGTTCAGTACTTGATCGGTCGGATCGTGAAGACGTACGACTACATCAACCGCGTTGTGTTAAACGCTTCCGCTTTCGGTCTACGAGGGTACGTGGACAACACTCTCCCCTCTCGTTGCTATACATCACGATGATTTTGCGTGTGCGTAGGAATTTTTTTGAAATTACTACGTTCCCCAACAGAGTAGTCATCAGCTTTGCTCCGCCAGGCGTTTATAACGTCCGGCGTTGCTCCTACAGCGGGTCTTGCACCTAGCGGTGCTTCCAGGACGTAATTCTTCTGTGCACCAATGAGGATAATCCTCAAGTTACAGACCTAGTCTGTGTAGTAGCTACCATCATATTTCACCTTAGCTTTCTCTAGGAATGCATTAAAATTCAAAGGAACAGTAGCACGGGCCATTGATCTACAACAACATAGACATGCAAAATACTAGCAGGTACTAAGTTCATGATAAATTAAAGTTCAATTAATCATATTACTTAAGAACTCCCACTTAGATAGACATCCCTCTAATCGTCTAAGTGATCACGTGATCCATATCAACTAAACCATGTCCGATCATCACGTGAGATGGAGTAGTTTTCAATGGTGAACATCATTATCTTGATCATATCTACTATATGATTCACGCTCGACCTTCTGGTCTCAGTGTTCCGAGGCCATATCTGCATATGCTAGGCTCGTCAAGTTTAACCCGAGTATTCTGTGTGTGCAAAACTGGCTTGCACCCGTTGTATGTGAACGTAGAGCTTATCACACCCGATCATCACGTGGTGTCTCGGCACGACGAACTATAGCAACGGTGCATACTCAGGGAGAACACTTGTACCTTGAAATTTAGTGAGAGATCATCTTATAATGCTACCGCCGTACTAAGCAAAATAAGATGCATAAAGGATAAACATCACATGCAATCAAATAAGTGATATGATATGGCCATCATCATATTGTACCTTTGATCTCCATCTCATAAGCACCGTCATGATCACCATCATCACCGGCTTGACACCTTGATCTCCATCGAAGCATCGTGGTCGTCTCGCCAACTATTGCTTATATGACTATCGCTACCACTTAGTGATAAAGTAAAGGAATTACATGGCGATTGCATTTCATACAATAAAGCGACAACCATATGGCTCCTGCCAGTTGCCGATAACTGTTACAAAACATGATCATCTCATACAACAATTTATATGTCATCACGTCTTGACCATATCACATCACAGCAAGCCCTGCAAAAACAAGTTAGACGTCGTTTACTTTGTTGTTGCAAGGTTTACGTGGCTGCTACGGGCTTCTAGCAAGAACCGTTCTTACCTACGCATCAAAACCACAACGATTTTTCGTCAAGTGTGCTGTTTTAACCTTCAACAAGGACCGGGCGTAGTCAAACTCGATTCAACTAAAGTTGGAGAAACAATCACGCACTAGCCACCTGTGTGCGAAGCACGTCGGTAGAACCAATATCATGAACACGGTCATGTAATGTCGGTCTGGTCCGCTTCATCCAACATTATCGCCGAATCAAAGTAAGACATGCTGGTAAGCAGTATGACTATTATCGCCCACTACTCATTGTGTTCTACTCGTGCATATAACATTTGCGCATAGACCTGCTTGGATACCACTGTTGGGGAACATAGTATTTCAAAAAAAATCCTACGATCATGCAAGATCTATCTAGGAGAAGCATAGCAACGAGCGGGGAGAGTGTGTCCACGTACCCTCATAGACCGAAAGCGGAAGCGCTTAGTAATGCGGTTGATGTAGCTGAACATCTTCGCGATCCAACCGATCCAAGTACCGAACGTATGGCACCTCCGCGATCCGCACACGTCCAGCTCGGTGATGTCCCTCGAACTCTTGATCCAGTTGAGGCCGAGGGAGAGTTCCGTCAGCACGACGGCGTGGTGACGGTGATGATGAAGTTACCGGCGCAGGGCTTCGCCTAAGCACTACAACGATATGACCGAGGTGTGTAGATGTGGAGGGGGGCACCGCACACGGCTAAGAGAAACTTTGGGGTGCCCCTGCCCAGGTATATAAAGGGGGGAGGAGAGGAGGCCGGCCCTAGGAGGGGGCGCGCCATCGGGAGAGTCCTACTTGGACTCCTAGTCCAAGTAGGATTCGGTCCCCCCTTTCCTAGTCCAAGTAGGAGAAGAAGGGAAAGAGGATAGAATAGAAGGAAGGTGGGGGGCGCCGCCCCTCCCCTTGTCCAATTCGGACTATGCAAAGGGGGCGCGTGCCACCTCTGGCCGGCCCTCTCTCTTCTCCACTAAGGCCCATTGTGTCCCATTAATCCCCTGGGGGGTTCCGATAACCCCCAGTACTCCGGAAAATGCCCGAACCTATCCAAAACCATTCCGGTGTCCAAACATTACCTTCCAATATATCAATCTTTATGTCTCGACCATTTCGAGACTCCTCGTCATGTCTGTGATCTCATCCGGGACTCCGAACAAACTTCAGTTCATCAAAACACAAAACTCATAATACAAATCGTCATCGAACGTTAAGTGTGCGGACCCTACGGGTTCGAGAACTATGTAGACATGACCGAGATACATCTCCGATCAATAACCAATAGCGGAACCTAGATGCTCATATTGGCTCCTACATATTCTACGAAGATCTTTATCAGTCAAACCGCATAACAACATATGTTTTTCCCTTTGTCATCGGTATGTTACTTGCCCGAGATTCGATCATCGGTATCATCATACCTAGTTCAATCTCATTACCGGCAAGTCTCTATACTCGTTCTGTAATGCATCATCCCGCAACTAACTCTTTAGTCACATTGCTTGCAAGGCTTATATTGATGAGCATTACTGAGTGGGCCCAGAGATACCTCTCCGACGCTCGGAGTGACAAATCGTAATCTCGATCTATGCCAACTCAACAAACACCATCGGAGACACCTGTAGAGCATCTTTATAATCACCGAGTTATGTTGTGACGTTTGATAGCACACGAAGTGTTCCTCCGGTATTCGGGAGTTGCATAATCTCATAGTCATAGGAACATGTATAAGTCATGATGAAAGCAATAGCAATAAACTAAATGATCATAGTGCTAAGCTAATGGATGGGTCTTGTCCATCACATCATTCTCTAATGATGTGATCCTGTTCATCAAATGACAACACATGTCTATGGTTAGGAAACTTAACCATCTTTGATTAACGAGCTAGTATAGTAGAGGCATACTAGGGACACTCTGTTTGTCTATGTATTCACACATGTACTAAGTTTCCGGTTAATACAATTCTAGCATGAATAATAAACATTTATCATGATATAAGGAAATATAAATAACAACTTTATTATTGCCTCTAGGGCATATTTCCTTGAGAGATCTATTCAATGTAATACTCTTTTGCATGTTTCCTGATGAATTGTGGATTTATGATAAGCTTATCTATGAATATTATTCGAATATTCTCTGAATTCTTATATGCATGATTTGATATCTTTGCAAGTTTCTTTGAACCATTGATTTGGTTTAGCCAACTAGATTGGTTTTTCTTGCAATGGGAGAAGTGCTTAGCTTTGGGTTCAATCTTGCGTTGTCCTTTCCCAGTGACAGTAGGGGCAGCAAGGCACGTATTGTATTGTTGTCATCGAGGATAAAAAGATGGGGTTTTCATCATATTGCTTGAGTTAATTCCTCTACATCATGTCATCTTGCTTAATGTGTTACTCCATTCTTTACGAACTTAATACTTTAGATGCATGCCGGATAGCGGTCGATGTGTGGAGTAATAGTAGTAGATGCAGAATTGTTTTGGTCTACTTGACACGGACGTGATGCCTATATTCATGATCATTGCCTTAGATATCGTCATAAATTTGCTCTTTTCTATCAATTGCTCGGCAGTTATTTGTTCACCCACTGTAATAATTCCTATCTTGAGAGAAGCCTCTAGTGAAACCTATGGCCCCCGGGTCTATTTTACATCATATTAGTTTCCCATCAACTTGCCAATTTATGTCGTCGTTCCATTATTTTGCAATCTTTTACTTTCTGTTCCATAAACAAAAATACCAAAAATATTACTTTACCGTTTATCCATCTCTATCAGATCTCACTTTGCAAATAACCGTGAAGGGATTGACAACCCCTTTATCGCGTTGGGTGCAAGTTGGTGTTTGTTTGTGCAGGTATTCGGTGACTTGAGCATTGTCTCCTACTTGATTGATACCTTGGTTCTCAAAAACTGAGG
This sequence comes from Aegilops tauschii subsp. strangulata, assembly GCF_002575655.3. Taxonomy (NCBI): domain Eukaryota; kingdom Viridiplantae; phylum Streptophyta; class Magnoliopsida; order Poales; family Poaceae; genus Aegilops; species Aegilops tauschii. The sequence continues at coordinate 190,541,569 of NC_053038.3, forward strand.
GAAATACTTACTCTACTTTGCTGCATCACCCTTTCCTCTTCAAGGGAAAAACCAACGCAAGCTCAAGAGGTAGAAGGAAGAATTTCTAGCTCCGTTGCCGAGGAGATCTACGCCAAGCCGAGACATACCAAGTACCCATCATAAACTCTCATCCCCGCGCATTACATTATTTGCCATTCGCCTCTCGTTTTCCTCTCCCCCACTTCTAAAACGGTTTTCGAAAAGATTCCCCTTTTCTTCGCCCCTCTTCCGTTCATCTTCTTTGTTTGGCTTTTGTGTGCTTATCTCGCTTTTATGGCTTGTCCTCCTATCCTTGTTAGCACTCCCGATAATGAGGTTCTCGACTTTAAACAAAGGGAAGGAGAGAATTTAAAATATGCGAGGTATAGAATTTGCAATGCTCAAAATAGATGTACTCGAAAGCAATCTACTTCCGTTCTTCTTTGCAATTTTTACGTAGGCATTACTCCTTGGAATAGATATGTTCTAGATACCATTGCTGGAGGAAATTTCTTGGGGAGCCATACTTTCGATTCTTACAATGCCATGATAGATTTGACAGGCCCACCATCTCTTTTGGTTAATGGAACTATTTTAACCATGGAACATGTAATGCAAAGATTGGATATTATTGAAAATAAAATTGCTACCGTAGAGTTGATTGAAAATTTGGATAAAAAGATTCATAATCAGATTACTCAATATGGATCTAAGGTAGGAGTCACTCTAAAGAACTTTGGGAAAAGGAACCCATAGTTAATGAGAAGATAGATCAAGATTCTACTAGAATTGGCAAACTAGAAGATATTATTACCAATTTCGGTTCCGGTTCTTCCTCCGTTAAAACTACTCCAAATCTTCCTCCTACTAAGATTTCCAAGTTTACTTATGTTCCTAAAAATAAGGGTGAATCTTCTAGTAAAAACAATGAAGATCTCAAATCGATTAGTGTTCACCCCAATTTTCTTGACATTATTAAGGAACCTATTGTCACGAATGAATTTCTTGATTTCTTGCCTAGGAGTTTGATCGTTTATAAAACCAAAGCATATCCTAAGAACCATAAGTGTATAATCAAAGATTTGCATACCAAAGATGACAACACTTAGATCTATTCGTGTTTTACACCTAGCTAAGGGCGTCAAACGATAGCGCTTGTTGGGAGGCAACCCAATTTTATTTTATGTTTTGCTTTTTAGGTTCTGTTTTGCTTTGAATAAATCATCTAGACTCTGGTTAGATGTGGTTTTATGTTTTAATTACTGTTTGTGCCAAGTAAAACCTTTGGGGTAGCTTATGGTGATAGTTGATTTAATCTTGCTGAAAAAAACAGAAACTTTGCGCTCAATCCCGGAATTGTTTAAAATCACAGAAGCGTGATAAAATCCTGAATTTGTTCCAGTAGATTGATATACAAATTGCCCCTGCTCTCCTGATTTTTCAGAATTCTTTGAGTTACAGAAGTATGCGAACTATCCAGATTGCTACAGACTGTTCTGTTTTTGACAGATTCTGTTTTTCGCGTGTTGTTTGCTTATTTTGATGAATCTATGGCTAGTATCGGGGGGTATGAACCATGGAAAAGTTGGAATACAGTAGATATTACACCAATATAAATAAAGAATGAATTCACAACAGTACCAAAAGTTGTGATTTGTTTTCTTATACTAACGGAGCTTACGAGATTTTCTGTTGAGTTTCGTGTTGTGAAGTTTTCAAGTTTTGGGTGAAGATTTGATGGACTCTGGAATAAAGAGTGGCAAGAGCCTAAGCTTGGGGATGCCCAAGGCACCCCAAGGTAATATTCAAGGGGGCCAAAGATCCTAGGCTTGGGGATGTCCCGGGAAGGCATCCCCTCTTTCGTCTTCGTCTATCGGTAATTTTACTTGAGGCTACATTTTTATTCACCACATGATATTTGTTTTGCTTGGAGCGTGTTGTGTGATTTGAGTCTTTGCTTTTTAGTTTGCCACAATCATCCTTGCTGTACACACATTTTGAGAGAGACACGCATGAATTGTGATTTATTAGAATACTCTATGTGCTTCACTCATATCTTTTGAGCTAGGCATATTTGCTCTAGTGCTTCACTTATACCTTTTTAGAGCACGACGGTGGCTTTATTTTATAGAAATTGATGAACTCTCGCACTTCACTTATATTATTTTGAGAGTCTCTAAACAACATGGCAATTTTCTTTGGTTATAAAATTAGTTATAATATGGTAGGCATCCAAGAGGGATATAATAAAAACTTTCATATAAAGTGTATTGAATACTATTAGAAGTTTGATTCCTAATGATTGTTTTGAGACATGAGGATGGTGATACTAGAGTCATGCTAGTGAGTAGTTGTGAATTTGATAAATACTTGTGTTAAATTTTGTGAGTCCCGTAGCATGCACGTATGGTGAACCGTTATGTGATGAAGTGGGAGCATGATATATTTTTTGATTATCTTCCTTATGAGTGGCGGTCGGGGACGAGCGATGGTCTTTTCCTACCAATCTATCCACCTAGGAGCAGCCGTGTAGTACTCTGTTTCAATGACTAATAGATTCTTGCAATAAGTATATGAGTTCTTTATGGCAAACGTTAAGTCCATGGATTATACGCACTCTCACCTCTCCGCCATTTCAAGCCTCTCTTGTACCGCGCAACTTTCGCCGGTACCATAAACCCACCACATATCCTTACTCAAAACAACCACCATACCTACCTATTATGGCATTTCCATAGCCATTCCGAGATATATAGCCATGCAACTTTCCACGGTTCCGTTTATTATGACACACACTATCATTGTCATATTGCTTTGCGTGATCATGTAGTTGACATCATATTCGTGGCAAAGCCACCGTTCATCATTTTTTATACATGTCACTCTTGATTCATTGCACATTCCGGTACACCGCCGGAGGCATTCACATAGAATCATATTTTGTTCTAAGTATCAAGTGGTAATTTTTTAGTTGTAAGCAAATAAAAGTGTGATGATCTTCATTATTAGAGCATTGTCCCATGTGAGGAAAGGATTATGGAGACTATGATTCCCCCACAAGTCAGGATGAGACTCAGAATGAAAAAAAGAGGCCAAAAGAAATTAAAGAAGGCCCAATAAAAATGAGAGAAAAGAGAGAAGGGGCAATGTTACTATCCTTTTTTTGCCACACTTGTGCTTCATTAGCACCATGATCTTCATGGTAGAGAGTCTCCTATGTTGTCGCTTTCAAATACTAGTGGGAATTTTTCATTATAGAACTTGGCTTGTATATTCCAATGATGGGCTTCCTCAAATTGCCCTAGGTCTTCGTGAGCAAGCAAGTTGGATGTACACCCACTTAGTTTTCTTTTTGAGCTTTCATAAACTTATGGCTCTAGTGCATCCGTTGCATGGCAATCTCTACTCACTAACATTGATATCTATTAATGGGCATCTCCATAGCCCATTGATATGCCTAGTTGATGTGAGACTATCTCCTTCTTTTTGTCTTCTCCACAACCACCGTCTATTCCACCTATAGTGCTATGTCCATGGCTCATGCTCATGTATTGCATGAAAGTTCAAAAAGTTTGAGAACATCAAAAGTATGAAACAATTGCTTAGCTTGTCATTGGGGTTGTGCATGATTTAAATATTTTGTGTGATGAAGATGGAGCATAGCCAGACTATATGATTTTGTAGGGATAAGCTTTCTTTGGCCATGTTATTTTGAGAAGACATAATTATTTTGTTAGTATGCTTGAAGTATTATTGTTTTTATGTCAATATTAAACTTTTGTTTTCAATCTTACGGATCTGAACATTCATGCCACAATTAAGAGAATTACATGGATAAATATGTTAGGTAGCATTCCACACCAAAAATTCTGTTTTTATCATTTACCTACTCGAGGACGAGCAGGAATTAAGCTTGGGGATGCTTGATACGTCTCCAACGTATCTATAATTTTTTTATTGTTCCATGCTATTATATTATCTGTTTTGGATGTTTTATATGCATTAATATACTATTTTATATGATTTTTGGGACTAACCTATTAACCTAGAGCCCAGTGCCAGTTCCTGTTTTTCCTTGTTTTAGAGTTTCACAGAAAAGGAATACCAAACGGAGTCCAAACAGAATAAAAGTTTCGCGCTGATTTTTCTTGGACCAGAAGACACCCAGGAGACTTGGAATGAAAGTCAAAAGAGCCACGAGGCGGCCACATGGTTGGAGGGCGCGCCCAGGTAGGTAGGGCGCGCCCCCCAACCTTGTGGGCCCCTCGGTAACCTCCTGACCTTCCTCCTATATATACTCTTATACCCCAAAAACATCCAGGGGAGCCACGACACCAGTTTTCCACCGCCGCAACCTTCTGTACATGTGAGATCCCATCTTGGGGCCTTTTCCGGCATCCTGCCGGAGGGGGGTTCGATCACGTAGGGCTTCTACATCAACACCATTGCCTCTCCGATGAAGCGTGAGTAGTTTACCACAGACCTACGGGTCCATAGCTAGTAGCTAGATGGCTTCTTCTCTCTCTTTGATTCTCAATACAAAGTTCTCCTCGATGTTCTTGGAGATCTATTCAATGTAATACTCTTTTGCGGTGTGTTCGCCGAGATCCGATGAATTGTGGATTTATGATCAACTTATCTATGAATATTATTTGAATCTTCTCTGAATTCTTATATGCATGAATTGATATCTTTTCAAGTCTCTTCGAACTAAAGATTTGGTTTGGCCAACTAAATTGGTTTTTCTTGCAATGGGAGAAATGCTTAGCTTTGGGTTCAATCTTGCGGTGTCCTTTCCCATTGACAGTAGGAGCAGCAAGGCAAGTATTGTATTGTTGCCATCGAGGATAAAAAGATGGTGTTTTCATCATATTGCTTGAGTTAATTCCACGACATCATGTCATCTTGCTTAATGCATTACTCCGTTCTTTACGAACTTAGTACTCTAGATGCATGCTGGATAGCGGTCGATGTATGGAGTAATAGTAGTAGATGTAGAATCGTTTCGGTCTACTTGACACGAACATATTCGCCTGGCATCCTTCTAATATGCCAGCAATCCCACGCAGGTTGGCCGAACACAGCCTTAATATATTGAAGGGATATAAACCGGTCAAACAAACACTGCGGCGCTTTTCTAAACCCAAACGTCAAGCTATGGGGGAGGAGCTAGCCAAGTTAATCGAGGCCGGATTCATTAAAGAAATAAAACACCCGGACTGGCTAGCAAACCTTGTGATGGTGCCAAAGAAGGATAAATCCTGGCGCCTATGCGCCGATTTCAAAGACCTTAATATGGCTTACCCTAAGGATCCCTTCCCCCACCCCCGCATCGACCAGATTATTGATGCTACCGGAGGACACGACTCATTGTGCTTCCTTGACGCATATTCCGGATACCATCAAATCAAAATGAAGGAGTCCGACCTAGCCGCAACGGCATTTATTACCCCATATGGGCCATTCTGATTCAACACTATGCCCTTCAGGCTAAAAAATGCCGGGGCCACCTACCAACACATGATTCAAACATGCCTGGAGAAACAGATCGGCAAGAAAGTTGAAGCATATGTGGATGACGTCGTCATCAAAACTAGGCACATCGAGTCATTGATAGACGATCTACGTCTCACATTCGACAACCTCCGTACATATGACATCAAGCTCAATCCGGAAAAATGTGTTTTCGGCGTCCCCGCTAGAAAACTGCTAGGCTTCATTGTTTCCAATAGAGGAATTGAGGCAAATCCAGCCAAAATCCGAGCTTTGTTACAATTGTCTATGCCAACAGACCTTAAACAGGTCCAAAAACTACCCGGATGCGTGGCAGCTTGAAGCCGCTTTATCTACGGATTGGGAGAAAAAGCATTGCCACTTTATCGCCTTCTTCGACACACCAACCACTTCGAGTGGACGGATGCGGCCATGGCCGGACTGGAAGAAATAAAGGCCCTTTTAGCGAGCAACCCAATCCTGGCCGCACGGAACGTCGGTGAACCCATGTTATTATACATATCAGCAACACACCAGGTGGTGAGCGCCGTGCTCGTCATTGAGCGAGAGCAGGAAAGACACAAGTTCTCGCTCCAGAAACCGGTATACTACGTATCTACTGTTCTCACACCATGCAAATCTCGATACCCTCATTACCAAAAGATAGCATACGCGGTCTTCATGGCATCCCGGAAGCTATGACACTACTTTCAAGAGTGCTCGATCACGGTGGCTTCCGAGGTTCCACTCAACGACATAATAAACAACCGCGATGCCACGGGTCGGATTGCCAAGTGGGCCATTGAGCTTCTTCCATTTGATATAACATACAAACCGCGCCGAGCCATTAAATCCCAAGTACTGGCTGACTTCGTCGCCGAATGACAGAGGACGAACTCCCCAAAGAGTACGGCACATATTCGAACTGGGTTATGCACTTCAATGGTTCGAAAATGCTGGCAGGATTAGGGGCGGGCGTTGTCTTAATGTCCCCCACCGGAGACGCAGTTCAATACGTACTCCAAATATTATACACAGACTCCAACAATGCAGTCGAATAAGAGGCCTTATTGCATGGTCTTCGGATGGCTGTCTCCATGGGCATACAATGCCTGGAATTGCGCGGGGACTCAAACCTCACAATATCTCAAAAAGATGGAGATTTTGATGCCAAATATCCGAAGATGGCAGCTTACCGTAATGCCGTTCTCAAAATGTCAGCTTGGTTCGAGGGGCTCGAGTTTCATCATGTGGCTCGAGAAAGCAATCAAGCGGCGGACGTCCTTGCTTGCATTGGCGCCAAGCGCGACCCCGTCCCACCTAACATCTTTCTGGAAAGGCTTTTCAAGCCATCCGTGGTGTGGCAAGGGGAAAGCGGCAACACCAGTCCGGATCTGACCATAACCCCAGATTCTGAACACACCGATATCATCGAGGGCTCAGCCACCGAAATAACATCGCTGGCCCATCTCAGCATGGCAGTCATATCAGAATGAGGCTCTCCGCATTGTCCGGCGCTCGAAAGCCTACAAGGTTCACGATGGAGAACCCTACAAGAAAAGTGCTACCGGAGTACTTCAAAGATGTATCTCTGAGGAAGAGGGGCGGCAGCTCTTGGCTGAAATTCATGCCGGTCTTGGTGGTCACCACGCCGTGGCTCGGGCCCTTGTAAGCATGGCCTTCCGTACATGTTTCCATTGGCCGACGGCCCGAGTAGATGTACAGGACCTTGTCCAACACTGCGTCGGATGCCAGCTTTTCGCCAACCAAAGCCATATGCCACCCACTGCTCTACAAACAATCCCCATCACTTGGCCTTTTGCGGTCTGGGGGCTTGATATGGTCTGACCCCTTAAAGGAGGAAGCCATAAGAAAAAGTATCTGCTGGTCATGGTGGATAAATTCACTAAGTGGATAGAGGCCAAACCAGTTAAAACGGCTGAAGCCGGACCAGTGATAGAATTCATATCTGGTGTTGTGCATCGTTATGATGTTCCACACAGCATCAGCACCGATAACGGCTCCAATTTCACAGCCGATGAGGTGAAAACCTAGTGTGCTAATCTGGGCATTAAGCTCAATTACGCCTCCGTCTATCACCCGCAAACAAACGGTCAAGTCGAATGAGCCAATGGTCTTATTATGAGCGGCATTAAGCCCAGACTAGTGCTGTCTTTGACAGAATCAGACTAGCACTGGGTTGAGGAGCTCGACTCTGTACTCTGGGGGCTGCGGACCATGCCCAACCGCACTACCGGATATACACCTTTCTTTATGGTTTACGGCGCAGAGGCTGTGTTACCCTGCGACATTATTCATGACTCACCTCAAGTGCACATGTACAAAGAGAGAGAGAGAGGTCGAGCTTGATCGGCAGGACAGCCTAGATTCCCTGGAGGAGGAGCGAGATGTTGCAAAAGCCCGTTCCGTATTTTACCAACAGATATCAAAGCAGAGAAGTGCGGGCCAAGACTTATAATGTTGGCGAACTCGTTCTACGCTTGCCGGAGAATCAAAAGGACAAACTCAAGCCCAAGTGGGAGGGTCCCTTCATCATTGACGAAGTTCTCACTGGAGGAGCGTACCTCCTGCATGATGCATCAGACAATCGCCTAGAGCCGAACCCCTGGAACACAGCCAGACTCCGAATATTCTATGCCTAGCGCCGAACTCTTTGTTCGTATCCTTCTCCCTATTGTTTCCATTATTTTTTCCTCTCTTTTCGCCTTTTCTTTTTATCTTTAACGCTTTCGTGCGGCTAAACCACGCACCTATGACGAACACATCCTTAAATATGTACGTCAATTATACCTGGGGGCTTATGGCACAGAAGCTTATTATTGTTATTTTTCGAGCATCAAGCTCATCACATATGCGTTTTTTCCTCATATGTACCTTTTCTTCACCACTATATGCATCGATATGACTAAAGTTTTGGCCAAGCTGGGTTGCCTGGCTCCTGTGCTTATGCCCTACGTTCCCGTTAGTTCGGCTAGGGCATAAAGGGAGCACCCTCTGCGATTGTTACTGCCGGGTCATCCGGATGTGTACCTCAGACTGGGTGAAGCTGAAAGATAGCGTTCTTAAGGGAATATTCAGTCGGCGGACTAAAGATGCTTTTACATTTTACAATACGAAACCCAAGACGTTACGTATACTGTGATTTTTTAATCACAGTTCGGACATGCACATTAACGCACGTACACCCAGGGAAAGGAACCCTTAATGGAACTATTCTCTCTAGAAGATGTTTCTTACAATCACAATGTAATATAACATAGCTAGCCAGATACAACTTGTCTGTTCAAGCAATTATGACCCCTACGCCTGGTTTCCACGCATACCCTAGTCTATTTTGCCGCTCAGGTATTCGGAAATACTCCGCACCTTCGGGTCCAGAGGTCGAAGCGAAAACGTTGGCCATGACAATCGTTTTACAATCCGGCTAGGGACAAATATGTCAAGGAAAGTACATAGTCACTTGGACTCAAAATTTTCCTCCTCTATACCGTCTAACAGGATGTCCAACTTACAATCCTGTTGGGAATATTTGGCAGCTACTTCTACTTGGTCATATACCAAATTAACGGGAATTTCTTTTCCATCTGCCCCTAGAGGTCCGACCCAGGCCATATGATTCGGATCAAGCTTGGTATACCGTGTTTTCACCATGGCACAAGCTTCTCGCACACCTTCCCGGCAGTCCGATATCTTCCATAATCGGAAACGCCGCCGCACTCCCTTGAATAGTTGTACAAGCTCCTCCATACTTCCTGGAGGGGAGACGGATGGCCATAAGGCCTTGGCAACACTTCTCATTGCCTGTCGAGCTTGCTCGTGCATTTGCGACAGCTCTTGTAGCAGATCACCCGAGGATCCGGACATCTCCTCTTCAGGATGGCCAGTCAGCATACCTACAGACATAACTCTGTCAGTTCCTTTCTTCTCTGAATTACACGGCGGTAAGTTTGACCACATACTAAATATGCCACCTCGCAGCCTCTTATTTTCCTTCACAGAGTCAGCCAGCTGGCCCCGCACATCTTTCAGTTCTTCACCCAGCTGGGTGTTGGAATCCTGGAGCTTGTTTTTCTCCTCCCTGACTCGTGTCAGCACACGTTCACCCGCGGCTAGTAATCTTTTGGCTTCTTGCTCTCCCGCTTGAGCGGCTTTCAGTTGCTCCTCCAGTTGATCTGATGATCCTGCCATGAGATGAGTAACAGTGTTAGTATTGCTGGTATATAATTATGTTTTCTCGATGGAGGGGAACATTACCAGGTGACGCCTTCTTGGATTTCTCCAGTTCGGTGGCAGCAATAGTTAGCTGGGTCCGACACTTTTCTAGTTCTTGAGACAGCAGGTTGTTCTTCTCCGTAAGCACCTGGTTATACAATGATCCTTAAATCAGTTGTATCAACTAGTTCAAGTCTCGGGGGCTACTGGTATATAATTATCAGATTTGTATAATATGAATTTACCCGCATATCTTTCAAATGTTGGTCTGCGGCTCTGGTAAGCCTGTCTCGAGCAGCTCGGATATATGCATCCGCCGAGCTGAAGGCATTGAATGTCTCTTTTGTAAAGCCGGGGTCATGAAGTGCGGCCCTCCGGGCCGATGATCCATGGCGCTCTCCACTTCCGAGTTTGTGACGGATACGTCATCCGAATCCTCGGCCAAAGGACAATCCGGCGTCAGTCTCGTACCTGTCCTTGTCTTTACGGCAGGATTTGGAACCTGATTGTTGGGGACGTGACCGGCAGGATCCCCGGACATAGTCCGGTGAACGCTCTTCCTGATAAGACATAACGGACAATTTCACAGTTGGATGTGACTGCCAAGAAGCATGTTTACAAAGCCATACCTCTTTGATGAAGGCTCGGTCGTGTCTTCGTTTGCCTTCCTCTTTGAAGGATTGCTCGGTGTGGGCGCCGCTCTCTTCGGAGTCGCCTCTGGTGCAGCTCGGCGCACCGAGCGCCTCCCCTTTGGAGCATGAGACAGTGCGGTGGGTGAGGCAGAATGATGAAGCTCTTTCAGAGGAGATGTCTCCTGATTACTTACGTGTGAGGCCGGAAGGAGGCCGGGATAGTCGGCTATAATGGCCACTTCTGTGCCATCGTAGCTCCCCTGGTAAAAAACTCCCTCCTCAAGCTCTACAAATATGTTCGGATCCTCTTCGAATCCGGGGTCAAGGTCCCGGTTGTGATCCTCTGGCTGTGGGGCGGGGCTATGAATCCCCTCGGTAACCTTCCGCCATTTCTGTTACAAATGGACGGATTAATGTTCACTAAAAGTGATTCAAGGAGTAGAATGAGTAGAACAGTGGGATTGGAACTCACCCAGCAGGGAGGATTGTACATGGAAAATCCATCTCTGCGCTTAATACGCATGAATTCCTCTTCCTCCCCTTTGAATAGTTCGGCCAATATTTTGGCCAAAGCGGCGGGGGTGTCCGGACCCTTCCGACCACAGCGGGAGGCGTCATCTTCCCCATTGTAGTGCCACATGGGAAGCCCTCTGTATTGGAGTGGCTGAACCCCTCGTACTCTGGAAGTCGCCATTACCTCGACTATTGATAATCGGGACAGGGCAAGCGTCTTTATCTTGCTCATCAGTTGACGGACTTCCGCACTATCTTCCTCCTCGAGGCTCCGAGGGCGCCAGCTGTGGCGTTTCTTCAATGGAGCGCTTGTAAATTCGGGAAGACCCATTCGGACTGGGTCAGGAAGGGCGACGTCCTCCATATAGAACCACTCGGAAGGACACTCTTCGGATGCCTTATTCGGCGTGCCGGACAGGTATTCGGTCCCGACGATGCGCCATACCTCGGCTCCGCCCACTTTGAATATTGATCCCTCTTGGTTACGAGGGACGAGGCAGAATATTTTCCTCCTTAATTCAAAATGGGCCTCACAGCCCAGGAATAGCTCGCAAAGAGCGACGTAACCCGCGATGTGCAGGATGGAGGCAGGAGTGAAGTTGTGCAGTTGGAGGCCATAAGACTCCAGAATCCCTCAGAGGAACAGATGGATTGGAAATCCGACACCTCTTAGCAAGTAGGGAAGGAAGCACATTCATTTCCCCCTGGATGGATTGGGGAAATTCTCTGCCTGAGCCCCGCCGTTGAAGGAAGTTAATCCTGCTCGAACGGGGACTAGATCCGCGGCAGGAAGAAATCCATGTGTTTGCAGCTTCGCTAGCTGACCGTGGGATACGGAACATCTCTCCCAATCACCTTTTTCGGAGCCATGGGGACGGGAGGAAGAACTGGGAGCGCTAGCCATGTTGGAGTGGTTCCTCCTAGCAAGCTCTGTGGAATTTCCGTGTTGAGTAGAACGGATCTGAGATCCAATCCCTTTAAATAGACGCTTATCTCACAGGGTCGGGGTGTTATGTGTAAAAATACCCTGACCTGTCGTATTCGCTCGACACGTGGAAGCTGAAGTCATAGATACACAGAAGCCGAGGGGTATGACATTAAATGGAAGGCCGAATACATCTCTTTGAAGTCATCGGAGGAGGAACCCGCCTTGCAATGCCGAAGACAATCCGCACGCCGGACACATCATCATTGAAAGCCTGGTTCGGGGGCTACTTAGGGAGTCATGGACTAAGGGGTCCTCAGGCGTCAGGCCTATTGGACGTGGGCCGGACTGATGGGCTATGAAGATACATGACCGAAGACTCTCCCCGTGTTCGGATGGGACTCTCCTTGGCGTGGAGGGCAAGCTTGGCAACCGGATATGAAGATTCCTTACCTGTAACCTACTTTGTACAACCCTAGTCCCCTTCGGTGTCTATATAAACCGGAGGGCTTAGTCCGTAGAGGCAATCATAATCATACAGGCTAGACTTCTAGGGTTTTAGCCATTATGATCTCATGGTAGATCTACTCTTATAATCCTCGTATTCATCAAGATCAATCAAGCAGGAAGTAGGGTATTACCTCCATAGAGAGGGCCCGAACCTGGATAAACATCGTGTCCCCGTCTCCTGTTACCATCGACCTTAGACGCACAGTTCAGGACCCCCTACCCGAGATCCGCCGGTTTTGACACCGACACCCCGGTTCCCAGAACGCTGACAACGCGCTATATATCTCTCTATCTAATGCATAAATCCACACACTTTATATACATCGGCATTTCTCTCTCACACGTGCTCACAATCTCTCCCGGGGTGTCGAGGTGTCTCACGCACACACTCTATATATCTCCCTCTCTCTTTCTTACTACTATGTACCACTCTTTTCACTAATCTCAGTTGGAAAACACTATTTATCTCACATGCATATATACACATGCACGGTCTCTACTAGCCCTCTATAGGCACATATATGTGCCTACATGTCTCCTGCACGCACATTATATTTAGGCCTCTGTCGCACACGTTGCCCCCCCCCACACACACACCTCTCTCTTAGTAGTTGGCAGATATGATCCATCAGATCATTCTTTAGGATATCCCTGACTGTTAGGCTGGATTGTAATACGAGGCAAAGTTTTACCCAAGTCGGGGCCCTTGCAGTTGAGGAAAAATCCTACTCCTGGTACTGTATATTTTTGATACTAGTGTGTACAAATTACACGTGAATACTAGGCATTGTGCGTGTCTATATACAATCGACTAACTAGCCCCGGGGCTTCTATAACATACTCGAGGCCTAGGGTTACAAATCATATATAGTTGTCTTATCATCAGTGGGGATAGAGTCCTCCACGACTCTGGTAGCTTCGTCTTGTACGCCGAGTCCTCCACATGGGTCTTCATATAATGCGTCTCGGTCCAACCTACATGGCGCAGGATGAACCGACCCATGAGTCCTCACATTGACCCACCACAACTAGAAATGATGTGCCCACCACACCCCACATGCAATCGGCCACAAAGAAAATAAGCATATACAATAGTACAATGTTATACATGAAAGTTAATTGCATGGTGCATCCAATAATATTTGTTCTGCATTGTGAATGTTTATATTTTCTACTAAAATATTAGTCAAGGGAAAGAGAAACGAAGGGCATATCTCTCCTTGTCTCCACCGGACACCCCCTCTTTCTACACCACTTTCACATACGCACACAAACTACTTATCGGCCCTCTAAAATTATGCATGCCCCTAACACATTCACTCATGACGGTCACTGCATTTCAAGCGAAAGCACTATACGGGCACTGGACTTCAGAATATGCTCATGACGGTAACCGTATACATTCTCGTGGTGATCATATGGTATCTAGCTCATGATACATCTCCGTATTTTGTTCATGACACTGGCGGACATTGTATTTGATGCGTGCTTTGTATTTTGTTGATGACACTTACGGTCATTGTATTGGAAGCGAAAGCATGATATGGTCATTGGACTTCAGAATAAGCTCATCACGGTCACCATATACATTTTATGGTTCTAACCAACCTGTGGTTGGATGGTTAGGAGGACAGTGCTTTCCCCAGCCCACTAGGGTTAAAGTCCTGGTGCTCGCATTTATCCTGTATTAATTTCAGTATTTCCTAGTGATGTGCGATCGGTGGGAGGAGACGTTCCCCTTGACTACGAGGCACCTATGGTGACTTCGTAAAATATCAAGATCATATGTTGGCTCACTCTCTCGAATGTGCTCATAGGGGTAGGGTCTGCGTGTGTGCGCTTATAGCGGTGAGTGTTTGTGCGTATATATGAGCACTTGCGTCTGTACCGTGTTAAAAATATACATGTCGTGATTATACGGTCACTGGCTCACCCATACAACTCCATATTTTGTTGATGACACGATCAATTGACTAGTCAAACGTTCCACGTGGCGCAACTAGTGTTGCACCATCAGCGCGCGTAACCGTGGGGCCTACCTGTTAGCGCGTATATGGAAGAAAGAAACGGTAGTTTGAGTCTGTACTGTGTTAATAAAATACATTTTATGGTGATCATATGGTCACTGGCTCACCATACAGCACTGTAATTTGTTGATGACACGATCAATTGACCAGTCAAACGGTCCACATTCAGCAGCGCACATTACCATAGGGCCCACACATCAGCGTGGATATGAAAGACAGAAATGGTAATAAATTAGTGGTCGGTGGGGATTTGAAGTCGTGAGACCTCTGGTTGGCAGCCCGCGCCCCCTAACCATAGAGGACAAGGATCGCCTTGTGATTATATATGCTAAGCCAGCTGTTTTAATTGCACGCATGCACGAGCCACTTTGGTGAATAAAAACTCATCACACATGCGCACAAACACGCCCGCATGCATGCATGCAATAATCACATGTACTGATTTAGCTACACTTCAGTCGACTGAATCGACTTTCCGGTCAGTCGATTTTCAGGGGGGGGGGCTCGGCAGAGTTAAGGAAGAACCATCCACAGCGGGGAGGGGGCTCACCAGAGAGGTACCCTACTATCTATATTAGGGTTCAGGGTGGGGGCGATGGTCACCAGCGGTGGGGGCACGGTGGTGGGACGATGGCGTGGGGATCGCCGGAGAAAAAGCTTGGCGGGGGGGGGCTAGAGGGATGGCCGGGGCGTCAGTGGACCGGTAGTGGGGAGTGGTTTCGGGGCGGGCGGGGCGGCGAGGAGGCACGGGAGCGCCGGCGGCCATGGGCGGCGGGGCCGGCGGTTCGGCCGGTGGTGGCTGGCGGCTCAGGGGGGTGGAGGTTGAAGATGAACTGCAGGCTCTTGATTTCGTATCCAACGGCTAGAAAATCGACTGACCAGAGATGAAAAAGTCAGTCGACTTACGCGTAGCCTCACGCCGCACGTACACATGCACGCACGCAACACTCACACGAACACACACACGCATGCAGGCGTGCAACACTGACACGTACACATGCACTCACGAACACACGCACGCATGCAGGCGTGCAACACTAACACGTACACATGCACTCACGAACACACGCACACATGCATGCAACACTGAAACGTACACATGCACGCACGCAACACTCGCACGCCATCATGCACACAGCACACGATGCAAGACACATGCTCAACCTATACGTGCATGCACCCTTTGTTAAGGACATGGGTAGTTACGGGTATTAATCAATCTTATCTATGATAAGCAGAACATTGATGTTTGCAGCGGTCTTTATGAATCACAACGTATCGAATGGGTTATCAACGTATATATGAAAATTTTAAAATTCTCTTACATTATATAGTAGGCCTATCTACATGAAGTAGATGACATCACACTCAATGAACAATCATCGGTTTATAAAATGCCTGCTTCTGACCGCCCTAGCTCACCAAAAGCTCCTCTGTCGTGCGCTGCATACGTTGGGTCACTGACATGTAGGCCAGGTGCCCAACATGCCCACACGTCAGTGGAAGAACGGCACAGTGTCGTACGTCAGAGTCGAGGGCGCCGCTCGCTGCACGCCCGGCTAAACACGCCTCCTTGCCGCATTCAAACGCCTCCATGAAACCTGGGTGGAAGCCGAGAAACCCACTCTGGACACACGTCCGTTCATGACCCGGCCGACATTAAACGCAACGCCGGCTAAGCTCCTCCCATCTGCCGTCTATTTAATATCCCATTTAAATCAGGCCAGACGCCGGCCAAGAACCACACACCTCCGCCGCTCCCCTATCTCCTCCTTCACCATTTTGTCCACTCTTACAATGGCTTATGAAGAGTAGTTATTCGACATCCAAGCCGGCTAGGTGGCCCACCAAGCCCGCAGTTGCCACACGAGCTATGCAGCTGCTGATCCACCTCCCTCCCCTTACACGACGGAGCCAGTTGCCGCCCAAAACTGGCGCGCGGTTCAGCAACTCGCCATTCCATGCAGGCACGGCGGGGAGCAGGAGCGTCGTCGCTGCCATCCACGCGGCTGCCTCGTACCACGCCTCCCGTGTCTACGACCGCATTTCCCGTTTCTGTGGCTGAGACTCCCATGCCTGCGGCTGCGCCATGAAAGCAGAGACAAAAGCCGGGTCCGCGGAGAGAGACAAGTCGGTGGCCAGCGCCTCCGCGTCTGCCGCCATCATCAAGGAGAAGGTGAACACGGGAGGCCGCTGTCGCTTGGGTCCCATGAAGGCCACCGCCGAGGCGACGCCGTCGTACACAACAAGTGTCTTGCGGGATCCTTTTGTTGTGAGGACCTTCGTTGACCCTGCATGGGCTCCACGAAAGCGGAGAAGTCCCCTTGCACCTCCATCTTGGGCGTCAGCCAACGATGTCAGTTGAGCAGTGGGGAAGCGAGACGTCCTTTGCGCTGAAGCATATACTTCTGGGGCTCCCGGCGGTCCGGTGATCGTGCAGCCAGACATGAGGAAGATAAATTGATCGGTGGGAGACCATTTAGGCTAAGTATTATTATACATGTGCTGTTCAGGACTAGCACCGCTTAGTTGATTTGAATGTAATGAAATCCATCATGTTTGTATGAAAATCCGGTATTTTATATGAATTCCGACATTGTTTATATGAAATATCATTGTGTTTGCATGAATTTTCTCCGGTTGGTTGAGTTGGTGTCAGAATGTGTGCGGGTACAGTTGGATGGCGTAATTCGCGGGACGTCGGTCGGTCTGCGGCCGGCTCGGGCGGCGTGGTGGCACAAAAAAGCACAGCTCGTGCGAGCTCGTCTCCAACACGCGCGTTGGAGGATGCATGAGCACCTGAGCTCTTCCTCGTTCATCGGTGGCAAAGGCACGGGTGGGCAAAAGGGTCACCAATATTTTGGCTACCCCGGGCAAGTTCCAAACAACCCCTCCCAGCACATTCAAATCCCTCGTTTGCTATGAAATTTCGCCATGTGTTGTTTTCATGGACTAGCAAGATGCATGAGCATTGCACGGAACATCAAGATGCATTTTTTTACAAAACAGCTGTTGTGGTTGACCCATGCAGGAGTAATCCCATGTGTAAAAACTGATGATATCTTGAGAATTTTATCGGAAAAATGGTATCTCAAGAATTTCATCAAAAAAATGATATCTCGAGAAAGATGAGAGATAACGTGAGGAGGAGTGGGGCGTGGTGGTGATTGGTGGTCGGACTCGGCGGAGGCATGGGGATGGACGGCGCCGACAGCGGACACCATGCCAGATTGTTCCAGAGACTTCCTTTTTTAATTGCTCAGCAATGAGGTTCTAGGAGATAAGGATGAATGAGGCGAGGCCTTATCTGTAAATGTGGAGAGAGGTGCGGGTATCTTTTGTAAAATTGTCATAGTTTGCTTTCTATCCGTTAGATATAGATCGGACGGTCTATATTACAAGATGGCAGGCACACCATCATCACCAGCTCAGGTTTTTTTTATAAGAGTAGAGATATTTTGCGGTGTGAAAACAAATTTAAATATGAACGAATAATCGGTGTCCACGGTCTTCTACTGGGAGCCCGGGACACAGTTGGATGGCCTCATATTAGTAGTAGTGTTGAGTACTACTAGTACTACTAGATAGTGAGTGTTTACTACTGTATCTACGTACTAATTGCAACACATGCATGTGTTAGCAGTATAATGACCACGTATGGATTTGATGGTAAGATTTGTGTAAGTTGGATGTCATATTGTTGCTCTAACATGTGGTCAACGTTAGCCTTCAAAACACATTTTATACCCTATATGGATTGAGGGAGTACATGCATTGCCGAGGTTTCTCTTAATCCTTGCGTGCAACATTTTTATTGAAGATTTAAATGTGAACATGTGAATGGGAGGGACTACTACAACCCTTCAAAAAGAATTGTAGTACTAATGGTATCGCACTCCCTCCGGTCACCATCTCACATGCTTAGTACTTTTGCGAACTATGGAAGTAACAAACTTATTCCACCACTCAGCATCTATTATGGATGCATTGTGGATTTTGAATTGAGTCATATAGACCGGAAAGTAGGCACTTAGGGCATCCACAATGTATGCTTTTTGTTTCCTCTAAGCCCTCTCTCCTCTTAGAGGCAGGCCTCTATACATTGCATGAATTGCCTCTAACAAAAAATTGGCTAGCATCGCGTCTAACCTTAGAGGCTGCCTCTAACAATGTACCAATCCATCTGGTCCCAATTGCCAGCCTACTAAGCATAAGAAAGTAGGAGTACAAGAGAAATAGTACTGATTGGAAAAATGTGTTGCTAATCAATACTTTATAAATTTCTACTAGGGCCCACCTTAGAGGCTGGTTAGAGTCTCTATACATTGTGCTTTTTTCATTTGATAAGAGGCAAACCATGTGGGGCCTACCTTAGAGGCAAGGCTCTATACACTGGAGATGCTCTATATGTATTACTTTTAATGTGTCCCATCAACTCACAGAACGAGGAGAAGCTTGCTTAGTACGCCATCTCCCCCGCCCACGGGCGCGGTGGCTCGCAGAGTCGTAGGACGAGGAGAAGCTTGCTTACTACGCCTACGCCCGCTTCCTCGCCCACGCGCGGGGTGGCTCATAGGACGAGGAGAAAATTTTACTACTCCCTCCGTTTACTCCTCATCCCTACCTTGGTTAGAGAGATTATCATATTGTTTGAAATATATGTCTTTTAGTACTACCTCCGTCTCGGTGAATAAGTCATGCGCTTAGTTCTAGGTCGACGATTTAACTATCTAAATATGTATTATATGTGACAAAAAATATATATTTAGAAACTACATCCGTGTAGAAATCTAGTGATATACTTGTCATGACATATAACACATATTTAATTCCTCAAATCGATGAACTAGAACTACGCGAATGACTTATTCACCTAGACGAAGGTAGTAGTAGGAGTAGTAAGGTGGTACATAGGAGTAGTACTACAACAATTTCCTTGGAGTCCGTGGTGCAGCAAGCTAACCTAGGCTATGGTACTCCCTCCTTTCAGGTTTATGGCTCAATTTCAAAATCTCTCCAACCAAGGTAGACGATAAGTGGTGGAATTAATTTAATAGTTTGCACAAGTAATTAGTACGCTCGTTTTTCTCAAGAATTTATGTTTGACGATGCATTAATTACAAAGAATGCATGCATTACCACTAAATTTCCATGAACTTCTACGTGCATTGGTGAGTTTTCTCTTGATACTGCTTGCATCGGGTGATTTAATGCACCTCGAAATCCAAACATGTGATGGTACGACTAGTAGAATTGAGACATATAAAACGGAAAAACAATTTTTTTTAGATGAGCCCTATAAACCGGAAAGGAGGGAGTAGTAACTAGTAGTACCTCCATAGTAGGTACGTACTCCGTAAAATCAGATTTTTCCCAAAACTAAGTCGCTCAACCTTTATTTGCTTGGTTCCCTTCGTACCTCGTTGCCTCGAACAGACTATGCCACCCTACCTGGTGCGTGGGAAAAGACCCGCTCTCGCCTTTTTTAGTCCGGGTTTGTATCGATGGATCGCACGAAGTAGCAAAAAGCAAGTCGTGCTTTGTACTCCTCCGTCATACTAAAAGAGTGGAGACGCTTGCTTTCATGAATTTTGTACTTCCTCTCGCCGACATGTGGGACATATAGCAACTGGGTCGACGTGTCATGCACCAAATAACAGTGCAGAATAGCAGGGGGATGCACCCCAGTGTAGCGCCCCAGTAGTATTAATGAGCAATGAGACGTCAAATCACAATGCCGCATGTCGTGGGAAACCACAGCCACCTATGGTACCAAAGGTCCCTTGCTGGTTCGGTGGGGGGATGGCACGTTGCACAAAGAGCAAAAGAGCATGGGGCAGCACATCAGAGATCACACGGGCAGTTTTACCCAGGTTCGTACCACCGCGAGGCGTAAAACCCTACTCCTGCTTTGGTGGATTGATGGTGGAAGAATGGTGGTGGGACATAGTACACTTGCCGAGCAGGGTTGCCTTGGGGCGAAAGTGTCTACGCCGTATGAATGTGTGGGTGTCCAACCTTCTAACCCTTTCTACCATTGCCATGTGCCTCCTTTTATTGTTTAAGGGGTCACCACAATGGCAAAGTAGTCATTATGCACTGATAAGATAGAAAATAGTGCTATCATAACTAACTCTGCAGGCTGACAGAGCGCATTAAATGCGCCGCTCAATGTCACATCGTTGCTTGCCTGGCAAGCCTTGCCGGGCTGTTTTTCCAGCTTCGCGCCTGCTCGCTCGACACGTCGCGGGACGGGTGTCATCTGTAGGTATTTCCTGTAGAAAGAGGCTGTCATGTGGCAAATGGCTACCACTTAGTCACTTTGCGGCTTGACACCGCATTCATCGACGACGTGCATCATGGTGAAGTGGTTTGGTGAGGTGGTTCTGCCTCTGCGTGTCCCGGCAAGCTCTGTCGGGATGTCTTTGGAGGTTTCCTTCCGAGGGAGACCTCGTCGTTGCCAGGTTCGCCTACCCGGCAAGGGAGGCTTTTCTCCTGGTAGTTTCTTATTTCTCTGGCTTGGTCTTGGTCCTCTTGATCTGCATGTTGGTCCTTTGAAAATCTAGATCTCTTGTACCTTGGTCTGACCTTGGTGTTGTAATCTTGCTCCCGTGCCTGTGCATAGTCTGGGCAAGGGACCCAGGGTTTGTTGCACAGACAAAAGCCCCCGGGACTGCCCCGAACGCGCTACTGAGCGTCGTCGGGGTAGGCCCTAATAAGTGCACAGGAAGGGGTGCGGAAGAAGCTAGCCCCTTTAAGGTCTTCTTTGCTTCTTCATTAATCTTGAGCCTGGGCCAGTTTCCGGTTTTCCCCTGCGTCGTGTAAAGCTAATCGTTGTGGGGCCACTCTTGTAATGGCTCATGAATGACTTTAATGCATGGGGTAGAAGCTGCCAATTCACTCTTCCCACCACGCCCTTATCCTTAGCCACGTATGCTGCATGCATCGTGCGGGGTAGGTAACGGAGGCATGTGGTGTGGGAGAGCATCAAGGTGAGGGCCCGGCCTTCTTGAATTGGCGGAGGAGGGCTCGCCCATTGAGGGAGCGGCTCCCCTCCTCGACCTTCCTATAAAAGGAGGGGCGAGGGGAGAGCGGAGCCATCCATCTCTATATCCCTTCTTCTCTGTTTTTTGCTTCCTGCTGGTTATGTTGAAGAGAAGAGCCTGGGGCCCGGCCCTGGGCTCCAGTTTGGGGACGGTGCCGCCAAGTGTCGGTGCTCGCACTTGGGGAGTGAGTCTGGTCCATTCTTGGAGGAGACGCCGTGGACGAGTCGCCCGTGTCGTGGGAGATATCAATCTTCCCCATTGTGGGGAAATGCTTGTCCCTTCCGCCATGGTTGGCTGTCCATCGGGTAATGCGGTGCTCAGCTCCGGGCTGCTGCTGCTGGTTGGCTTGGCGACCATGTCCTTGGTGTCTTCGGTGCTCGCCTGGGAGGCAGGGCTGGGGATCATTGGTAATCCCAGCACCGCCTCTTCTGGAGGCCCTGGGCTGATGTCGATGAGAGCCGCGCCTTCCAGCCCGCCGAGTTGGGGAACGGCGCGCCCCGAGCCTCCTGGCCATCTTTGTCATTTGCCGTCTCTCCGGGGAAGGCGTCGGGCTGGAATCCTGGCGCTTCTCGGGAGTAGCGGTGGTGGAGAGAAAACGAGGGAAGACGAAGAAGGTGGGTGGCGGGGCATCAGGTCGGAGTATGATGGCGTGTATGCTTTCGCCTCTGGCCAGTGACCTGCCGCCTCGTCTTTCCGTTCTTCTCCTCCCTCCCCGGCACCACCATCACCAGCCTCTTCGGGTGATAGCCGGGGAGGGATGTTCCCTT
This sequence comes from Aegilops tauschii subsp. strangulata, assembly GCF_002575655.3. Lineage (NCBI taxonomy): Eukaryota > Viridiplantae > Streptophyta > Magnoliopsida > Poales > Poaceae > Aegilops > Aegilops tauschii. The sequence goes on from NC_053038.3 coordinate 190,563,715, forward strand.
GGTGCCTTCGCCTCCCCTCCAGCAGTCTTCCGGCTAAGCTTTGGTGGATGACTCCATCGGTGCTCAAGCCGAGACTTCTGTCTGGCCCAGGAGGCGGTGACCAGGGGACCGCCGCTCTGCTCTCCGTGCCCCTCCTTCGCAGCCTCGCCACTCCCGATCTTGTCAGGCCACGCCCGGCAGGTCACGGCGGGACCGGAATGGGCTCCTGCTTGGGTGTCCTTTTCGTCCTCTCCTCTTCCCACCGCAATACCTGGTGGAGGGAAAACGAAAAGAGGAGATTACGGGGCACTTATATTTTTTCAATCTAAAACCTATAGGCACTTGCCAAATTTTAGTTCCAATAATGTAATCTCTCGAGTCCATGTCTATGTTCTGTAAGGTTTGTACTTGTATGATCAGCATATTAATGAAAAGGATGAACCTTGCCGGGAACCCGTGCATGTATACGTCCATGCAGAGGTGGAATGCTTCTTTATTTTAAATAAACGAGTTTTCCTCGGTAGGCTATCCTGCCGGTACCCTTTTATTTTGTTGCCGGAGAACTGACCCTACCGGGCAAAAATAAAGGGAGCAGCCCCCCGCCAATCTCTTTTCACCAAAGTCCACTGACTATCCTGGCTGAAGCAACGTTCAAGTCCAGAGATGGCAGCACCTAAGTTTCAAAGAGCGGCGATGTTTTCCCAACCACAAGTTTCAGCTTACAGAACACTTTAGGGACAAGAGGTAGAACTTATCTGTTTGGCTTGCCGGAGGTCGCACTGCTTGTCCATCTTCCCAACTTCCCGTAGAGTTCAAGCTCACGGCAGGAACCTATAGCTTTATGCAGATGGGAATGATGCAAGATGCGACCTTATCTATATGCATATGCAGTGCTCATGGAGTTCTTATGCAATGCTCTTGAAATGCTTATGCATGCACGCAACTCTGTCAGGGGCCCCCCGACACTTCGTTTATTTCTCTGTTGCTCTGGGTCTGCGCATGGCTTTGTACAAGGGGATACATGCAATAGAGGCAAGGCATGTACAAAAGGGTGGCCGCCGGGCAGGGCCCGACAGCCGCGCCTTACGGGTAGAACTTGCGGACATGCTCAATATTCCATGAGTTTTGCAATTTAATGCAATATCCGGTCTCCAGACAGACTGCGCTAGGTCTAGTGACTCAAACTACCCGGAAAGGGCCTTCCCACTTCGGCGTCAACTTGTTTGTACCCTTGGCGGACTGAACGCGCCTAAGGACAAGGTCGCCTTCCTCAAAACACCGGGCATGAACCCTGCGACTGTAATAGCGGGGCTTGCTGATAGCGTGCAGCATGTGTAGCAGCCCGGAGACGGTTCTCCTTGAGTAGCACAGCGTCGTCACGCCAGTGATGATCTTGCACTACTTCATCATAGGAAAGCACTCGAGGTGACCGCTTCTGCAACATAGACTAGGGAGAAGGAAGTCTGCCCGATAGCTCAATTTGCTGTCGTTCTGAGGGACCAGAGAACTACCGGCAGCTATAAATCCACCGCCCGCCGTGCTTCTGCAGCGTATCAAAGGTTCTTGTCCTGAGTCCTCACAGCACTTCAGCATTCGCCCTCTCAGCTTGCCCATTGCTTCTGGGATGTGCGACAGAAGCAAATGAGATCTTGCTTTTGAGGGCATGAACATATTGCATGAAGGCACGGCTCGTGAACTGGGTGCCGTTGTCGGTGTTCTGGGAACGGGGGTTCCCAGACTTGCCTCCCTGCGGCCCACGGCGTGGCTCTGCGAGCGGGCCCGTACGGCCCATCTTCACCAACAAGCATTCAAGACCCTCGCGAGGGGCCAAGCTTCGTGAGGCGGACGACGCAAGACCTCCTCGGGAGTGGCCTCACCAGGTTGGCTCGCAAGGGGCGGAGAGATCAAGGAAAGGCAAACCTCGCGAGGTTCTCGTGACGTGAGCCATGAAGACCAAGGCCAGGCGGGCGCCAGCGCGCACAGTGTCCTTGCTTCCTCTTTGGTGCTAAGGAGGCAAGCGCATGCGAGGAGTACCGAGGTGTCAAGCAAAGGTTTCCATATCGGTGCAACGAGACCAAGACCAGTAGGACGGCAGGACAGAGGTCACCATGGAGCCCATGGCGGCGTCACCGCCAGAGCCTTTTGCAGGCAAAGACTGCTTTTGTCACGATAAGCTGTACTAGCTGTCCCCTTTCAAATTGGCTGTTGTTGGCTCCCTTCCCGCTCAATATTTGGGGAGAGGACCAGGGCCTCTATAAATAGGGCTAGCCACCACCGTAGGAGGCAACTGATTGAGATCATCCTCACCCACACAAGTTAGCCAAGCACAGGAACACCTCACCTCAGGAGGCTGTTCTTCCCCTGGTACTGTTCATCCTCAGCCCAAGAGGCAATCCACCACCACCACACTGGAGTAGGGTATTACACCACAACGGTGGCCCGAACCAGTATAAATCTTGTGTCCCTTGTGTTGCGAGTTCGTCGAGCTAGCCTCTGAGATCGTAGAGAGGTTAGGGCATGGATCGGTAGGGGGAGAGCTTCGCGCGCACCCCAGTGTTCGAATCTTGAAGGGTTTTGCCAGAACCCGAGATCCGACAGCCGTTGTCGGTAATGATCCTTGTTGGGACTCCAAAACGGCACACCAATTCTTTCAAGAACTTGATAGCTGACTGAGCAATCACCTTTCTCATGGCAACTACTTTCGGCCACTTTGTAAACTTGTCGATAGCAACGAACAAGAATTCAAAGGCCCTGGCAGCTCGGGGGAAAGGGCCGAGGATATCGAGCCCTCAGACCGAAAACGGCCATGACAAAGGGATTGTCTGAAGAGCTTGTGCAGGCAGGTGGATGTTTTTGGAATGGAACTGGCAGGCTTCTCATTTGGTGACTAGCTCAATCACATCTTGGAGGGCTATGGGCCAATAGAATCCTTGCCGGAATGCTATCCCAACTAATTCCCTTGATCCAATGTGGGAGCCGCACATGCCTTTGTGTATCTCCGCCATCAGTTCCTTTCCTTCTTCCGACAGATGCACTTCAATTTCACACTGTTGGGCCTCCTTCTGTATAGAGTGTCATCGTGATACATACTGGCCCTCCGGGCTACTCTTTCAGCTTCATCTTGGTCATCGGGAAGTTCTCCGGTGTGGAGGAAATGAACTACGTGCCTTGCCCAAGTTGGAGCCTTGGACTCAGCAACAAGGACTAGCGACACCTCCACAGTTGTGGGGGCATGTTCCTCGTTTGCGGGGACCATAGGCCCGGTTGGAGGGTCCGGTCCGGCAAGCGACGAGTTGTTTCCGGCAGGGTCCCTACCAGGAGCACCGGGAGGCTCTACAGGGAGAGGCTTACCGGACTCCATCTTTCTCCTTTTCCGGGCCATTATTGTTGGGGATACGGAGGGCTGAGTAAGATGGAGAACAAAAGTTCCTGGTTCCACAGGAAGCTTCTGTGTAGCACACTTTGACAGATGATCAGCTATGTTGTTTTCCGCACGGGGTACATGCTCTGTTTGCAACATGTCAAAGCGCTCCTCCAAACTTCTCACTTCCTCAATGTATGCCTCCATCAATGCGCTTTGGTAATCATTGTTGACTTGTCTCACCACAAGCTGTGGATCTCCTCGAATGATTAGCTTCTTGATTCCCAATTTTGTGGCAATCCTGAGATCGGCAAGGAGCCCTTCATACTCTGTTGTATTGTTGGTCGCCTCTTCCCATGCAAAGTGCATCTGGACGACGTACTTCAAGTGCTCCCAGGAGGGGGTAACGAGAAGCATGCCAGCCCTTGCACCTTGTAGGAAAAAGGCGCCATCGAAATAGATGATCCATTCTTGGGGCGCTTCCTTGCCGGGGATGACTGTTTCCAGCACTTCCTCATCAGGGGTGATGTCCATTTTCCAATAAACTCTGCCAATGCCCTGCTCTGAATTGTTGATGTGCTCTCAAACTTCAGGCCAAAGCTGGATAACTCCAAATCCCACTCCACTATTCTGTCGGTAGCCTCAGGGTTTCGGAGTATCCTTTGCAACGGAAAGCGAGTGACAACCGTGATCTCATGGGCTTGGAAGTAGTGGCGCAGTTTCCTTGAGGCCATGATGAGCCCAAAGATCAATTTTTGCACACGAGAGTGCCTCAATCTAGCTCCTTGTAATAGGAAGCTAACAAAGTACACTGGGCATGCACCACTTTCTTCTTTGTCGTGTCCTTGGGGTCGCCCTCACTGTCGTGCTCATTTCAGTCCTGATCCTTATCTGGGTCTGTCGGGCCTTGCTTACTTTCTGCTTCTTCCACTTCCCGCTGTGCCAGGAAGGCTGCACTAACCACTTGATTGGTTGCCTCCAAGTATAGCAACAATGGCTCTTCTGGTTCGGGGCAACCAAGGTGGGCACAGAGGATAAGTAGGCCTTCAACTCTTGCAAAGCCGCATCTGCTTCTGGGGTCCACTTCATGGGCCCTGCCTTCTTCAAGATTGTGAAGAACGGCAGGGCACGCTCAGCAGACATGGAAATGAATCTGCTTAGCGCGGCAACGTACCCTGTCAGATGCCTCACATCCTTAACTGTGCTTGGTGCCTGGATCTGCTTGAGGGTTGGCTTCGATCCCACGATGGGATACGAAGAACCCAAGTAGTTTTGCCGGAGGGAACACCAAACACACACTTCTCTGGGATGAGGGTTGCTCTGTCCTTGGTCTTGACCACAGTATTATCCATATATGCCTCAATGTTTCTGTGTAGCTGTGGCTCAAAACCAATCTGGACTACACTTGCAAAAGTCTTGACCACAGTTGATCCGAATGGCATGCGGATAAAACAGTACATACCACATTGGGTGACGAACGAGGTCTTCTCTTCGTCTTCTTTGGACATGAAGATTTGATGATATCCAGAATATGCATCCAAGAAGGAGAGCAAATCGCAGCCTGAAGTTGAATCCACAATCTGGTCGATGCACGACAAGGGAAATGGGTCCTTCGGGCAAGCCTTGTTGAGATCTGCGAAATCTATGCAAAGCCTCCATTTCCCATTAGCCTTGCAAACAATCACTGGATTTGCTAACCACGTTGGATACAGCACTCCTCTAACCAAACCAGCTGCCTCAAGCTTCTTAATCTCTTCTGCAATAAACTGCTGCCTCTCCAAGGCCTGCTTCTGAAATTTCTGCTTGACAGGTCGGGTATGTGTGCAGATAGCAAGGTGGTGCTCGATTACCTCCCTGGGAACACCGGGGATATCAGATGGTTTCCAGGAAAACATATCGATATTCGCCTGCAGGAAGGCAACAAGCGCGCTTTCCTAGTTGTCATCAAGGGTGGCGCTGATAGTGAAGGTACCATCAACGCCAGCCAGCCCTGCCGGGACCTTCTTCACTTGTGGTGGCATAACCTTGGATCTCTTGCTGTTGGAACTCTCCGGTAAGTCATCAACAGGCGCAGCGCACTCCGGAGAGGAGCGCTTCCAGGATTCCTTGCCAGTGTCCCTGCCATCCTTCTTCTTTCCTCTGTTCTCTTTGGCAGGAACTACTGCTGCCGCTGCCCCTGCCGCGACTGCGTCCCCGTACATCTTATCCACGCAAATGATTGCGTCCTTCTCATTTGATGGGATGGAAATGACTCCTACCGGCCCAGACATCTTCAAGGTGTTGTAGGCATAGTGGGACGCCGCCATGAATTTAGCCAGGGTTGGGCGTCCAAGGATCCCATTGTACGTCAAGGGGAGGTCGACCACATCAAACACAATCTTCTTAGTCCGATAGTTCAGCTCTCCTCCAAATATCACTAGCAACGTGTTCTTTCCCTTAGGATCACTCCTGCCAGGATTAACTCCTTGAAATGTGCCCGTGACCTTTAGCTCTTCCTCTGCTATCTGAAGTTTGCTGATGACCATTGGGGAAATCATATTCAACCCGGCCCCGCCGTCAACCAACATCTTTGTGACCTTGAGGTTGCGAATTGTTGGAGAGACAAACAATGGCAAACATCCCACCACAGTGGTACAGTCGGGATGGTCCTCTGCATCAAAGATGAGGGGCGTGCGTGACCATTTGAGTGGCTTCCGAGCCTCTGCCGCTGGTTCCACGACATTGACCTCACGTGCCCACTGTTTGAGCTGGTTGTGAGAGGAGTGCGGGGATGCACCACCGTGAATACACACGGCGTCAGTGGCCTTCCGAAACTCCTGCCCACTGGTTTCCTCTTCATCTCCTCAATCACTATCATTGTTGCTAGCCTCCTTCTCTCGACCCTTGGCGGGTTTTCCTTGGTTCCGGAGGGGTTTGCTGGGGCGATTTGCTTCACCGCTTCGGCCCTTCCCGTCAGCAGTATTCTGACCTTTTCCTATCACGCTTCTCATATTCTGGTATGTGCCTCTTGACAAGCTGCTCAACCTGATGAAACTCTTGAAGATCGTGGCCTTTGGTCCCATGAATCTTGCAGTACAGCCCATCGCCTTTCCCGGCCTTCTCGGTAGCCGCAGCTTCCTGGCAGTCAGTGCACATGGCAACTTCCTTGCTGGGGGGCTTCGGCTTTGGCCTTCTTGCCAGTACTAGGGGTACCTGATCCTTCGACCGTCATCACCGCCTTATCCTTGCGCCTCTTGCTGCGCTTCTTGCTCTTCTTCTGATTGGTGGATTCGTTGTCATCCTCTGAGTCGATGTTAATGCAATCCTCCTCTCCGGGTAGTTTCCTTTCCTCCTCCATCTGAGCACACTTGTCCACCAAGGTGTAAATCTCCTTCACAGTCTTGGGCAACCGCACGTTCATCTTGGAACGGATCATGCAGTTGCGCACATTGGATTGGAAGGCAGCTATCACAGCTGCTGGATGGATATTCGGGATGTTCCTGTGGACTCTGCTGAATCTCTGCAAGTACTTCCGGAGAGTCTCTCTTTCTTTCTATTGGAGAAGCTTCAAGTCACTGGGCCACCCTGGTTCTTGATGCCCACCAGTGAAGGCCCCAATGAACTCATGGCATAGGTCAACCCATGATGAAATGGAGTTCTCCGGGTGGTGCATCAGCAAAGACCTCACATTGGACTTGAGAGCCAAAGGGAAGTAGTTGGAAAACACCTTCTCATCTCTTCCCCTGGCATCTTGAACAGCGATGGTGTAGATGCTCAGAAACTCTGATGGGTTTAGCCTCCCATCGTACTTCTCGGGTATCTCTTGCTTGAACATGCGAACGGACGGCCAACGGACTTGCCGCTGCTCACGAGTAAAGGCAGGGCACCCAACCTCGAAAGGTAGGAACCCGCCCACCTCGAGCGCAGGCTCGTCAACGTCGGGACAGTCGCACCCATTGGTCCAACTATGGTCGTCGCGACGTCGCTCAACAAGGGCGCACGCGTCTACCTCCGCCGGTCCTCTGGGGCTCGCCATTGGCCTGGACCTGCTCGAGGGTCAGAAGAGGCCATCGAGATGTTGTCAGGTTCTTCATTCTGCCGCGCTCGCGTTGGTTGCCGCTGTGGGGAATGCACTGTGTGGGTGCCCGCTTCCGTACGACCAGCAGCGCGAGCCGTCGTCATCACTTGGGGTGGTCGTGCTGGGCCAGCTCGCTGTGAGCCCCCAGCCTCGGTGAAACAGAGCAGACTCTGGATGGTGGCACGCCACTCATCCATCTGCTCGGCCGCATCCCCAACAGCAAAACTTAGCAGCAACTGAGCCCGTGCTATGGCCTCCGTAGCAGTGCTTGGCATGGGCGATGATGATGTGGACCGCACCGTCGCTCGGCTTCTGACGTTGCCAGCAGCAACAGCACCATGTCCTTGCTGTTGCAAGGCGGCCATCTGGATAGCATGGTGACATGGTGAAGGCTCTTGAGCGCCAGCGACTCCGTTGGGTGTAGTGACCTGGTCGGCTCGCCTCGGGGGAGGTGCACGCGCTGTGGTCGCTCCCGTAGAGGGGGTAGCCGGAGGGCGACGTTTCGCCCCGGACCGAGTGCCATCATTGTGGCTGTGCCCGTCGGCGAGAGGAAGGGGCGCAGATGGAATAATCCCTTCACCTGTACCTCGTAGAGCGTGGTCGTCAGGATGTTGCTGATGCTTCTCTCCTTCGGTGTCTCCTACTCCTGCTTCGGCTGCGGGGGAGGTGGTGACGGTGCCACCTGCTCCAACCACATCCCCAACAGCGTCCACATCGTCGTGCGCCTCCGCATCCCCCGCAGCATTGGTGGTTGCGGGCGACAGAGCCTTCGAGGTGGATGGGTGAGCTGAAGCACCGGATTTCTTCTTGGGCTCCATGGTCGATGGCGTCGTCGAAGATGAAGACGGCGATGAAGATGACGCGCTGCTCATGCTTTCAGGTTCGCGCAAGTGATGCCCCCTACCTGGCGCGCCAAAGATGTCGCGGGAAACCACGGCCACCTATGGGACCAAAGGTCCCTTGCTGGTTCGGCGGGGGGATGGCACGTTGCACAAAGAGCAGAAGAGCTTGGGGCAGCACAGCATAGATCGCACGGGCATTTTTACCCAGGTTCGGGCTGCCGCATGGCATAAAACCTTACTCCTGCTTTGGTGGATTGATGGTGGAAGAATGGTGGTGGGACGTAGTACACTTGCCCGGCATGGTTACCTTGGGGCGACAGTGACTACGCGCGTATGAATGTGTGACTGTCCAACCTTCTAACCCTTTCTACCGTTGCCATGGGCCTCCTTCTATAGTTTAAGGGGTCACCACAATGGCAAATTAGTCATTATGCACTGATAAGATAGCAAACAGTACTATCATACCTAACTCTGCAGGCTGACAGAGCGCATTAAATGCGCCGCTCAACATCACATCGTTGCTTGCCCGACAAGCCTTGTCGGGCTGTTTTGCCAGCTTTACGCCTGCTCGCTCGACAAGTCACAGGACGGGTGTCGTCTGTAGGTATTTCCTGTAGAAAGAGGTTGCCATGTGGCAAATGGCTGCCACATAGTCACTTTGCGGCTTGACACTGCATTGATCGACGATGTGTGTCACGGTGAAGTGGTTTGGGGAGGTGGTTCTGCCTCCGCGAGTCCCGGTAGGCCCTGCCGGGACGTCTTTGTAGGTTTCCTTCCGGGGGCGACCCCGTCCTTGCCAGGCTCGCTCGCCCGGCAAGTTAGGCTTTTCTCCTGGTGGTTTCTTACTTCTCTGGCTTGGTCTTGGTCCTCTTGATCTGCATGTTGGTCCTTTGAAAATCTTGATCTCTTGTACCTTGGCGTGACCTTGGTGCTATAATCTTGCTCCCGTGCTTGTGCACAGTGTGGGCAACGGACCCAGGGTTTGTTGTACCGACACCGCACCTTCCCAGACGGACGAAGCAACCATTATTTCACACTTCGCTGAATCCTCTTCGCCATCATCTCCTTCAATAAAACCACGTATTGATTTTGCCATTGTTCTGCCTCAAGAGGGACACGTATCGCCATGGTACATCATGACACATGGGACCGCATGACAGGCCATGCTCCCCCGCCCACCGTTCGGTAAAATCACCTCATTTTTACTACTTCCTCCATCTCGGTTTACAGGGCATGCACGTTGTTCTAGGTTGAGAATTTAACTTGCTATATATGTGATGAACAATATATGTTTAGAAACTACATCCGCTTAAGAATCCAATGATATACTTTTGTGACATAGTAACTCATATTTAGTTAGTCAAATGGATGACCTAGAACTATGTGCACGCCCTATAAACCGAGACGGAGTGAGTAGTATATTTTTAGATCAATATAGTCGGGATTCACCAAGGAGCAAAACCAAGTGGTAGGCTACTCCTGTCGAGTTGGCGTAGCAACTCAAGCAGGGTCAGTCCGCACACGAAATGGTGACACACTTAACAAGACCCCTTTGCCTTACATATGGCTCATCGACCTTCTTGTTCCATGTGCGATGTACCAAATTACAGTTCGGAGCAGCGTTGGACTTGGAGGCACCCCGGTCGTAGCGCCGCGGTAGTAGTAAATGATGTGTGAGCATAAAGAAGCCTCCATCTTCATCGCCATCTTCGTCTTCGACGGCGCCATCGACCATGGCACCCAAGAAGATATCCGGTGCTTCAGCTCACCCGTCCACCTCGAAGGCTCCACCACCCGCAGCCACCAATGCTATGGGAGGAGCGGAGGCGCGCAAGGATGTGGACGCTGCTGGGGATGTGGTCGGAGCAGGCGGCACTGTCACCACTTCCACCACGGCCGAAGCAGGAGCGGGAGACACCGGAGGAGAGCAACATCAGCAATACCCTGATGGCCACGCTCCACGAGGTACGGGAGAAGGTGATACTCCGTCCACACCCCTTCCTCTCGCCGACGGGCACAACCACAGCGTTGGCGCTTGGTCCGGGGCGAATCGCCGCCCTCCGGCTGCCCCCATCACGGGAGCGACCGCAACGCGTGCACCTCCCCCGGGGCGAGTCGACCAGGCCGCTGCGCCCAACGGAGCCGCTGGTCCTCAAGCGCCTTGGCCATGCCACCACGCCATTCAAGTGGCCGCCCCGTAATAGCGGTGGGGTGGTACTGTCGCTGCTGGAACCGTCAGGAGCCAAGCGACAGTGCGATCTACATCGTCCTCACCCAAGCCAAGCACTACTACGGAGGCCATGGCGCGGGCTCAGCTGCTGCTCAGGTTTCCACCAGCAGCTGAATAGATGGACGAGTGGCGCGCCACCATCCAGAGTCTGCTCGGTTTTGCCGAGGCTGGGGGCTCGCAGCGAGTTGGCCCGCCATGGCCTCCCCAAGCAACGACGATGGCTCATGTTGCTGGTCGTACGGAAGGGGACACCCCCATGATGCAGTCCCCGCCACGGCAGCCAGTGCGAGCGCAGCAGAATCAAGAACCTGATGACGTCTCGATGGCCTCTTTTGACTCTCGAGCGCATCCAGGCCTGATGTCTACTACGCAACTTTATTCTTGTAGACTCGTGTTGGGCTTCCAAGCGCAGAGTTTTGTAGGACAGTAGCAATTTTCCCTCAAGTAGATGACCTAAGGTTTATCAATCCGTGGGAGGTCTAGGACAAAGATGGTATCTCTTAAACAACCCTGCAACAAAATACAAGAAATCTCTTGTGTCCCCAACACACCCAATACAATGGCAAATTGTATAGGTGCACTAGTTCGGCGAAGAGATGGTGATAAAAGTGTAATATTTATGGTAGAAATATATTTTTATAATCTAAATAAATAAAAACAACAAGGTAGCAAATAGTAAACGAGCACAAAAACGGTATTTCAATGCTTGAAAAAGAGGGCTAGGGTCCGTACTTTCGCTAGTGCAATCTCTCAACAATGCTAGCACAGTTGGATCATATGATTATCCCTCAAAGTGCAATAAAGAACCACTCCCGAGTTCCTATTAGCGGTGAACAAAAGATAGAAATTGTTTGTAGGGTACGAAACCACCTCAAAGCTAGTCTTTCCGATCAATCCATCCTAGAGTTCGTACTAAAATAACGCAAGCTATTCTTTCCGATCGAGCCAATCAAGAGTTCGTACTAAAATAACACCATATGACACACATCAACCAACTTAATGTCACCTAGATACTCCAATGTCACCACGAGTATCCGTGAGTTAATTCTACGATATGCATCAAACAACTTCATGATCATAATATTCAGTCCACACAAAGAACTACAAGGAGACCCCAAAGTTTCTATCGGAGAAAAGATAATAAAAACATGCATCAACCCTATGCATAAATTACCCCAATGTCACCTTGGAAATCCACAAGTTGAGTGCCATAACATACATCAAGTGAATCAATATGATACCCCATTGTCACCTCAAGTATTCGTACCGCAAGACATACATCATGTGTTCTCATATCTGAACATTCAATCCGACAAGACAAAACTTCAAAGGGTAAAGATTCCATTCATCACAACAAGAGTATAGAGGGGAGAAACATCATTTGATCCATCTATGTTAACAAAGCCCATGATATAGATCACGTGAGAGAGAGATTAAACACATAGCTACTAGTACAAACCCTGAGCCCCGAGGGTGTACTACTCGCTCCTCATCATGGTGGCCGCCGGGATGATGAAGATGGCCACCGGAGATGATTCCCCCCTCTGGCAGGGTGCCAGAAAGGGTCTAGATTGGTTTTTGGTGGCTACAGAGGCATGCGGCGGCGTAACTTCTGATCTAGGTTAACCCCTAAGGGTTTTGGAATATATGTGAATTTATAGGGTTAAGAGGGGGTGCGGGAGGCCACCGAGGTGGGAACAACCCACCTGGGCGCGCCTGGGTCCCCAGGCGCGCCCTGGCGGGTTGTGCCCCCCTCGGGGCACCCCCGAGGTGCTGCTCTGGCCCATCTTGGGTGTTCTTGTCCATAAAAATCTCCAGCAAGTTTCGCGGTGTTTGGACTCCGTTTGATATTGATTTCCTACGATGTAAAAAACAAGCAAAAAACAACAACTGGCGCTGGGCACTGGGTCAATAGGTTAGTCCCAAAGAATGATATAAAGTTGCTATAAAATGATTGTAAAACATCCAAGAATAATAAAATAACAGCATGAATACTTCATAAATTATAGATACATTGGAGACGTATCAGCATCCCCAAGCTTAATTCCTACTCGTCCTTGAGTAGGTAAATGATAAAAGAAGTAATTTATGAAGTGTGAATGCTAGCAAAGTGCACAAGTTTGATCAATGACAATTTCAATCACTTTTCCTAGCATCATAACAGCAATTCTTTCTTATAAAACTTCTCATGTTGTAGTAGCAACCAATTCACATGTTAAGGTTCAAACAATGAACTCTCTTCAAACTCAACAACCTATGTTCTTGGTCACCAAGCAATTGCAATTCAACTTATTCAACAGAGTTTAAGTAAGAGCTCCACATACTCAACCATCATATAGTCTTCTATGATTGCTAACACTCACCGCATACACATGAGCAGAACGTTTCAACCAGACAGATAGAAAGATAGGGGCTTATTGTTTTGCCTTCGAACGTATTCACCTCAAGGGTGATGTCAACAATAATAACTCATGCTACCCATATTCAACTCGACATATGTGCCTAGATCTTCCCTCACCACATGATGCTTGCCAAAAGATAAAAACCAAAAGGAATAGAGAGAAAAACTTTGACTCTTTGCATAAAAGTAAATACTGAAAAGTAAAAGATAGGCCCTTCGCAGAGGGAAGTAGAGGTTGCCATGCGCTTATTTGTTTGTATGCTCAACCCCTTGGTGCAAAAGAATGTCATGTTATATTTCCCCTTACGATAGCAACATTTATTATGCAGTCTGTCGCTCTTATTCTTTGCCATCACAAGTTTGTACAACGCTCAATTTTCTCTTACATTAAATGATCTAACACTTTTAGAAGCAATTTTTATTGCCTTATTGCGCCGATGATAACTTACTTGAAGGACCTTGCTCAATCCTTAGGTAGGTATGGTGGAATTTTGAAAATAAGATTTGGGTTTAAGGGTTTTTGGATGCACAAGTAGTATCTCTACTTGGTGCGGAATTTTTGGCTAGCAAAGATGGGGGGCAAGCATCACATGTTGAAGGATCTATGACAATATAACTTCTATGTGAATATGAACAAACATAAATAATTATGTTGTCTTCCTTGTTCAACTCAACAATTTGGCATATAATATTTTGATGGGGGTTCACAATCACAAAATATTTCAAAGATAGTGTATTTGCATGTGAAAGTTCTCTTCCTTATACTAATTATTCGTGGATTGCTGTATGACCAAAATTGTGATTGTAAAGCCTCAAAAGAATTCACTTTCTAAACCCAATGTGAAGCTACCACTAGGCATGATATGATATCAAATTCATGACATTCAATTTATTCAACAATTTACTCATAGGATATAAGTGAAGCACAAGAGCAATTCCAAAGAAAAGAGCTTCTTTGGCAGGAGGTGAATGCCGCTTACTTAGCCTCCTTGGAAACTATTTGAGGACTCTATTTTATTTAAAAACTTTCAGTTCTAAGTATTTTATTAAAACAGCAAGTAAAACAAAAATAAAATGACATTCTAAGAATAGCACAACTCATGTGAAGAAGCAAAAAACTTAGGCTCAACCGATACTAACCGATAATTGTGAAGAAGAAAGGTGGGATGCCTACCGGGGCATCCCCAAGCTTAGATGGTTGAGACTTCTTGAATATTATCTTGGGATGCCTTGGGCATCCCCAAGCTTGAGCTTTTGTGTCTCCTTAATTCTTCTCATATCACGGTTTTCCTAAATCTCAAAAGCTTCATCCACACAAAATTCAACAAGAACTCGTGAGATAAGTTTGTATAAACCAATGAAAAAACCTTATCATTCTCTACTGTAGCAAATCACTAAACTTATTATTCAACATTGAATACTAAATTCATCGGCATATTTAATACTTCTATCCTCAAATAGATTCATTAAACAAGCAAGCATATGCAAACAATGCAAACATAATAGCAATCTGCCAAAATAGTACAGTCTGTAAAGAATGCAAGAGTATCAATACTTATTAAACTCCAAACATTATGAAATTCTACCACACCGTAGAAAATTTATCAGAGCTTACTTTGCAAAAAGTTTCAAAATTTTATCACATCCTGACTTTTCTAGGGAATTTTCGCAACAGCGGTAAACTTTCTATTTTCAAACAGCAACATGTAGACTTGTAGAATAAGCATAGTAAAGGCTATCAATGCCACTTTTATTGAAATAAAAGATGCAAAACATTATTCTAAATAACAGCAAGCAAATCTAACAAAATAAATTGACGCTCCAGGCAAAACACATATCATGTGATGAATGAAAACATAGCTCCAAGTGAGGTTACCGATAATGTTGGAGACGAAAGAGGGGATGCCTTCCGGGGCATCCCCAAGCTTAGTTGCTTGGATCTTCCTTGAAGATTACCTTGGGGTGCCTTGGGCATCCCAAATCTTAGGGTCTTGTCACTCCTTATTCTCCTCATATCGACATCTCATCCAAAACTTGAAAACTTCAATCACACAAAACTTAACGGAACTTTTTGAGATAGCTTAGTATGATAAAGAGCAAACCATTTCACTTTTGGTACTGTCAAATAAAAGATTAATAATTTTTATCACACAATTCCTACTGTATCATATCTTTTCCAAAATTTATATTGAGCAATATAAGACATAGAAACTAGAAAACAAGCAAACTATGCATTGAAAACAGAATCTGTCAAAAACAGAACACTCTATAGTAATCTGTACTCAAACCATACTTCTGCTACTCCAAAAACTATGAAAAAATTAGGACCACGTGAGAAATTTGTATATTCAACTTCTTCAGAAAGAATCAACTCAAAATCACTCTTCTGTTAAACATGAGACCTGTTTTTTTGAGCGCAAAAGTTTCTGTTTTTCAGCAGGGTCAAATCAACTATCACCCAACATGATCCCAAAGGCTTTACTTGGCACTTTATTGAAACAAAAGCAATAAAACATGATTAATACAGTAGCTTAATCATTTTAATTCATAAAAACAGTAGGTAAAAGTATTGGGTTGTCTCCCAACAAGCGCTTTTCTTTAATGCCTTTTAAGCTAGGCATGATGATTTCAATGATGCTCGCATAAAAGATAAGAATTGGAACATAAAGAGAGCATCATGAAGCATATGACTAGAACATTTAGGTCTAACCCACTTCCTATGCATAGGAATTTTGTGAGCAAACAACTTATGAGAGCAAGAATCAACTAGCATAGGAAGGCAAAACAAGTGCAACTTCAAAACAATCAACACATAGAGAAGAAACTTGATATTATTGCAATTCCTACAAGCATAAGCTCCTCCCTCATAATAATTTCCAGTAGCATCATGAAGAAATTAAACAATATAACGATCACATAAAGCATTCTTTTCATGACACAAAAGCATAGAAATTTTACTACTCTCCACAGAAGCAAATTTATTCTCATGAATAGTTGTGGGATCAAACTCAACAAAATAACTATCATGAGAGTGAAAATTAAAATCATGATGAAAAGTTTCATGGTTATCATTATTCAATATAGCATACATGTCATCACTATAATCATCATATATAGGAATTTTGTTGTCATAATCAATTGCAACCTCCTCCAAAATAGTGGCCTCATCATTAAATAAGGTCATGACCTCTCCAAATCCACTTTCATCAACATAATCATCATAAATGGGAGGCATGCAATCATCATAATAAATTTTCTATTCAAAACTTGGGGGACTAAAAATATCATCTTCATCAAATATAGCATCCCCAAGCTTATGGCTTTGCATATCATTAGCATCATGGATATTCAAAGAATTCATACTAACAGCATTGCAATCATGCTCATCATTAAAATATTTTGTGCCAAACATTTTATTGACTTCTTCTTCTAAAAATTGGGCACAATTTTCCGAACCATCATTTTCAAGAAAGATATTATAAAGATGATCAATAATATGATGCAACCTCAATTCCATTTTTATGTAGTTTTCTTTTATAAACCAAACTAGTGATAAAACAAGAAACTAAAAGATTCAATTGCAAGATCTAAAGATATACCTTCAAGCACTCACCTCCCCGACAACGGCGCCAGAAAAGAGCTTGATGTCTACTACGCAACTTTATTCTTGTAGACTCGTGTTGGGCCTCCAAGCGCAGAGTTTTGTAGGACAGTAGAAATTTTCCCTCAAGTGGATGACCTAAGGTTTATCAGTCCATGGGAGGTGTAGGATGAAGATGGTCTCTCTAAAACAACCCAGCAACCAAATACAAGAAATCTCTTGTGTCCCCAACACACCCAATAGAATGGCAAATTGTATAGGTGCACTAGTTTGGCAAAGAGATGGTGATAAAGTGTAATATTGATGGTAGAAATATATTTTTATAATCTGAATAAATAAAAACAACAAGGTAGCAAATAGTAAACGGGCACAAAAACGGTATTGCAATGCTTGAAAATGGGGCCTAGAGTCCGTACTTTCGCTAGTGCAATCTCTAAACAGTGCTAACATAGTTGGATCATATGATTATCCCTCAAAGTGCAAGAAAGAACCACTCCCGAGTTCCTATTAGCGGTGAACAAAAGATAGAAATTGTTTGTAGGGTACGAAACCACCTCAAAGCTATTCTTTCCGATCAATCTATCCTAGAGTTAGTACTAAATAATGCAAGCTATTCTTTCCGATCGATCTAATCAAGAGTTCTTACTAAAATAACACCATATGACACACATCAACCAACTTAATGTCATCTAGATACTCCAATGTCACCATGAGTATCCGTGAGTTAATTCTATGATATGCATCAAACAACTTCATGATCATAATACTCAATCCACACAAAGAACTACAAGGAGACCCCAAAGTTTCTATCGGAGAAAAGATAATAAAAACGTGCATCAACCCCTATGCATAGATTACCCCAATGTCACCTCAGGAATCCGCAAGTTAAGTGCCATAACATAAATCAAGTGAATCAATATGATACCCCATTGTCACCTCAAGTATTTGTACCTCAAGACATACATCATGTGTTCTCATATCTGAACATTCAATCCGACAAGACAAAACTTCAAAGGGTAAAGATTCAATTCATCACCACAAGAGTATAGAGGGGAGAAACATCATATGATCCATCTATGTTAACGCCCATGATATAGATCACGAGAGAGAGAGATTAAACACATAGCTACTGGTACAAACCCTCAGCCCTGACGGTGAACTACTCCCTCCTCATAGTGGTGGCCGCCGGGACGATGAAGATGGCCACCGGAGAAGATTCCCCCCTCCGGCAGGGTGCCGGAAATGGTCTAGATTGGTTTTCGGTGGCTACAGAGGCCTGCAGCAGCGGAATTGCTGATCTAGGTTAACCCCGAAGGGTTTTGGAATATTTATGATTTTATAGGGTAAAGAGGGGGTGCGGGAGGCCACCGAGGTGGGCACAACCCACCTGGGCGCGCCCAGGTGGGTTGTGCCCCCTCGGGGCACCCCCCAGGTGCTGCTCTGGCCCATCTTGGGTGTTCTAGTCCATCAAAAATCTCCAACAAGTATCACGGTGTTTGGACTCCATTTGATATTGATTTCCGGCGATGTAAAAAACAAGCAAAAAACAGCAACTAGCACTGGGTCAATAGGTTAGTCCCCAAAAATGATATAAAGTTGCTATAAAATGATTGTAAAACATCCATGAATGATAAAATAAAAGCATGTATACTTCATAAGTTATAGATACGTTGGAGATGTATCAAGGCCGACAGCGTGCCCTGGAGGACAGGCGGACGGGAGACACAAGCGTCGTTGTTCAACAACGCCGCGACGACCACCGCCGGACCAATGGGTGAGACGGTCCCGACGTCGACGAGCCTGCACTCGATATTGGCGGGTGCCTACCTTTTGAGGTTGGGTGCCCTGCCTTTACTCGTGAGCTGCGGCAAGTCCGTTGGCCGTCCGTCCGCACATTCAAGCTAGAGATACCCGAGAAGTATGATGGGAGGCTGAACACGGTAGAGTTTCTAAGCATTTACACCATCATTGTTCAAGCTGTCGAGGGAAGAGATGAGAAGGTGTTGGCCAACTACTTCCGTTTGTCTCTCAAGTCCAATATGAGGTCCTGGATGATGCACCTGCCGGATAACTCCATTTCTTCATGGGCTGACCTGTGCCATGAGATCATTGGCGCCTTCACTGACGGCCATCAAGAACCAGGTCGGCCCAGCGATTTGCAGCTCCTCCAATAAAAAGGAGAGACTCGCTGGAAGTATTTGCAGAGTTTGAGCAGAGTCCATTGGAACATCCCGAACATCCATCCAGCAGCTGTGATAGCTGCCTTGCAATCCAATGTGCGCAACCGCAAGATTCGTTTCAAGATGAACGTGCGGTTGCCCAAGACTGTGAAGGAGCTTTACACCTTGGTGGACAAGTGTGCCCAGATGGAGGAGGGAATGAAGCTGCCCGGAGAGGAGGATTGCATCAATGTCGATTCAGAGGATGATGACGAATCCACCAGTCACAAGAAGAGCAAGAAGCGCAAGGATAAGACAGTGATGTCTGTTAAAGGATCGGGTACACCTAGTACCGGCAAGAAGGCTAAGGCCAAAGCCCCCGGCAAGGAAGCTGCCTTGTACGCTGATTGCTGGGAGGCTGCGGCTATCGAGAAGGCCGGGAAAGGCGATGGGTCGTACTGCAAGATTCATTGAACCAAGGGCCACGACCTTCAAGAATGTTATCAAGTTGAGTAGCTCGTCAAGAGGTAGAGAGCAGAGTATGAGAAGCATGACAAGGAAAAGGATTAGAATGTCGCTGGTGGTAAGGGTCGAGGCGGTGAAGCAAATCGCCCTGCAAACCTTCCCGGAACAAACGAAAACCCGCCAAAGATTGAGAGAAGGAAGCCTATGATGATGAGAGTGATGGAGGAGATGAACAGGAAACCAGTGAGCGGGAGTTTCAAAAGGCCACTGACACCCTGTGCATTGACGGGGGTGCATCTCTGCACACCTCTCACCGCCAACTCAAACGGTGGGCTCGTGAGGTCAATGTCGTGGAACCAGCGCCAGAGGCCCGGAAACCACTCAAATGGTCACACACGCCCATCATCTTTGATGAAGAGGACCATCCTGACCACACCACTGCGGTAGGATGTTTGCCATTGTTGGTCTCTCCAACAATTCGCAACCTCAAGGTCACAAAGATGTTGGTGGACGGTGGGGTCCGGTTGAATCTAATTTCCCCAAAGGTTATCACCAAACTCCAGAAAGCAGAGGATGAGTTGAAGGTCACCAGCACGTTTCAAGGAATTAATCACAGCAGGAGTCATCCTAAGGGAAAGATCGCGTTGCCTGTGATGTTTGGAGGGGAGTTGAACTATCGTACTGAGAAGATTGTGTTCAATGTGGTCAATCTCCCCATGCTGTACAATGGGATCCTTGGACGCCCAGCCCCTGCTAAATTCATGGCAGCATCCCACTATGCCTACAACACCTTGAAGATGCCTGGGCCAGTTGGAGTCATTTCCATCCCATCAGATGAGAAGGACGCGATAATTTTCGTGGACAAGATGTACCGGGATGCAGTCACGGCAGAGGCGGCGGCAGCAACAGTTCCCGCCAAGGAGAATAGAGGAAATAAGAAGGATAGCAAGGACGCTGGCAAGGAATCCGGGAAGCGTGCCTCTTCGGAGTACGCTGTGCCTATTGATGACTTGTCGGAGAGTTCCAATAGAAAAAGGTCCAAGGTTGCTACTCCACAAGTGAAGAAGGTCCCAGCAGGGCTGGCTGGCGTTGATGGCACTTTCACCATCAGCGCCACCCTCGATGAGAAATAGGAAAGTGCACTCGTTGCCTTCCTGCAGGCAAATATCGATGTGTTTTCCTAGCAACCATCTGATATCCCCGGTGTTCCCAGGGAGGTAATCGACCACCACCTTGCTGTTTGCCCACATGCCTGACCCGTCAAGCAGAAAGTCTGGAAGCAGGCCTTGGAGAGGCAGCAGTTTATTGCAGAGGAAATCAAGAAGCTTGAAGCAGCTGGTTTGGTCAGAGGAGTGCTACATCCCACATGGTTAGCAAATTCAGTGGTGGTCCAGAAGGCTAACGGGAAATGGAGGCGTTGCATAGATTTCACATATCTCAACAAGGCTTGCCCGAATGACCCATTTCCCTTGCCGAGCATCGATCAGATTGTGGATTCCACTACGGGCTGGGATTTGCTTTCCTTTCTGGATGCATATTCTGGGTATCACCAAATATTCATGTCCAAGGAAGGTGAAGAGAAGACATCGTTCATCACTCCATGTGGTATGTATTGTTTTATCCGCATGCCATTCGGATTAAAGAGTGCCGGGTCTACTTTTGCAATGGCAGTCCAGATTGGTTTCGAGCCATAGCTACATAGAAGCATTGAAGGTTACATGGATGATATTGTGGTCAAGACCAAGGACAGAGCAACCCTTATTCAGGATTTGGAGGAGACATTTGCGAATTTGTGCAAGATCAACTTGAAGTTCAACCCGGAGGAAGTGTGTGTTTGGTGTTTCTTCCGGCAAGCTACTTGGGCTCTTTGTATCCCATCGGGGGATCAAAGCCAACCCCGACAAGATTAAAGCTATCGAGCAGATCCAAGCGCCAAGGACAGTGAAGGATGTGAGGCGTCTGACAGGGTGCGTTGCCACGCTAAGCAGATTCATTTCCAAGTCTGCCGAGCGCGCCCTGCCGTTCTTCAAAATCTTGAAGAACGCAGGACCCATGAAGTGGACACCGAAAGGAGATGCAGCCTTGCAAGAATTGAAGGCCTACTTGTCCTCTGTGCCCACCTTGGTTGCTCCCAAGCCGCAAGAGCCATTGCTGCTATACTTAGCGGCAACCAATCAAGCGGTTAGCGCTGCCTTGGTGGCACGGCGAGAAGTGGACGAAATAGAGAGTGAGCAAGGACCGACAGAGCCAGGCAAGAATCAGGACAGAAGTGAGCACAACAACGAGAGCAAACCCAAGGACACGGCAAGGAAGAAAGTGCTGCAGCGCCCAGTGTACTTTGCCAGTTCCTTACTACAGGGGGCTCGATCGAGGTACTCTGGCGTGCAAAAGTTGATTTTTGGTCTCATCATGGCCTCAAGGAAACTGGGCCACTACTTCCGAGCCCATGAGATCACGGTTGTAACTCACTTCCCATTGCAAAGGATACTCCGAAACCCTGAGGCTACCGGCAGAATAGTGGAGTGGGCTTTGAAGTTATCCAGTTTTGTTCTTAAGTTTGAGAGCACATGAACAATTCAGAGCAGGGCATTGGCAGAGTTTATTGCGGAATGGACGCCAACCCCTGACGAGGAAGTGCTAGAAACATTTATCCCCGGCAAGGAGGCGCCCCAAGAATGGATTGTGTATTTTGGTGGTGCCTTTTCCCTACAAGGTGCGGGGGCTGGTATGCTTCTCGTCGCTCCCTCAGGGGAGCACTTGAAGTACGTCATCCATATGCATTTTGCCCAGGAAGAGGCAACCAACAATACAACAGAGTATGAAGGGCTCCTTGTCGGGCTAAGGATTGCCGCGGAGTTGGGAATCAAGAAGTTGATTATTCGAGGAGACTCACAGCTTGTGGTGAGACAAGTCAACAAGGACTACCAAAGTCCATTGATGGAGGCATACGTTGAGGAGGGGAGATTGGAGGAGCACTTTGACGAATTGCAAACAAAGCATGTACCCCGTGTAGAAAACAGCATAGCTGATCATCTGTCAAAGTGCGCTGCGCAGAAGCACCCTATGGAACCAGGGAGTTTTGTTCTCCATCTTACTCAGCCCTCTGTATCCCCAGCAACAATGGCCCGGAAAAGGAGAAAGATGGACTACAGTAAGCCTCTCCCGATAGAGCCTTCCGCTCCTGGCAAGGACCCTGCCGGAAACAACTCCACACAACTTGTCGGACCGCACCCTCCAGCCGGGCCCATGGTCCCTACGAACGAGGAGTGTGCCCCCGCAGTTGAGGAGGTGCCGCTAGTCCCCGTTGGCGAGCCCCAGGCTCCAACTTGGGAAGGGCACATAGTCCACTTCCTCCAAACCGGAGAACTCAAGAATGACAAAGATGAAGCTGAAAGAGTAGCCCGGAGGGCCTGTATGTATTAGTTTGTCGATGAAACTCCGAACAGACGAAGGCCCAACGGTTTGAAATTCAAGTGCATCTGCCGGGAAGAAGGAAAGGAACTGCTGGCTGAGATAGACAAAGGCATGCGCGACTCCCACATTGGATCAAGGGCATTGGTTGGGAAAGCATTCCGGCAAGGATTCTATTGGCCCACTGCCCTCCAAGATGCGTTTGAGCTAGTCAGCAAATGTGAAGCCTGCCAACCATTCCAAGAACATCCACCTGCCTGCCCAAGCTCTTTAGACAATCCCTTTATCATGGCCATTTTCGGTCTGGGGGCTCGACATCCTCGGTCCTTTCCCTCAAGCAATCGGGGGCTTTGAATTCTTCTTCGATGCTATCGACAAGTTTATAAAGTGGCCGGAAGTGACTGCCGTGAGAAAGGTGACTGCTCAGTCAGCTATCAAGTTCTTGAAAGAACTGGTGTGTCATTTTGGAGTCCCGGCAAGGATCATTACTGACAACGGCACCCAGTTCACAAGCCGCGCCTTCAGGCAATATGTTCATGCCCTCGGATGCAGGATCTCATTTGCCTCTATCGCACAGCCCAGAAGCAATGGTCAAGCTGAGAGGGCGAACGTTGAAGTGCTGCGTGGACTCAAAACAAGAACCTTTGATACGCTATAGAAGCACGGCAGGAAGTGGATCGATGCGCTGCCGGTAGTCCTCTGGTCCCTCAGAACGACACCAAATCGGGATACCGGGTAGACTCCTTTCTCCCTGGTCTATGGGGCAGAAGTAGTTATCCCACGGAACTCATTTATGGGTCGCCTCGAGTGCTTGCCTACAATGAAGTAGCGCAAGATCAGCACCGGCGTGACGACGCTGTGCTACTCGAGGAGAACCGTCTCCGGGATTCTACACGTGTTGCACGCTATCATCAAGCCATGCGTCGCTATCATAGCCGCAGGGTTGATGCCCTGTGTTTTGAGGAAGGCGACCTTGTCCTTAGGCGCGTTCAGTCCGCCAAGGGTACAAACAAGTTGACGCCAAAGTGGGGAAGGCCCTTACCGGGTAGTACGAGTCACCAGACCTGGCGCAGTCCGTCTAGAGACCGGAGATGGCATTCAATTGCAAAACTCGTGGAATATTGAGCATCTCTCCAAGTTCTACCCGTAAGGCACGGCTGTCGGGCCCTGCCCGGCAGCCACCCTTTTGTACCGGCCTTGCCTCAGTTGCACGTAACCTCTTGTACAAAGCCAGGCGATGATCCTGAGCAACAGATAAATAAACGAAGTACTGGGGGGGCCCCGACCAAGTTGCATGCATGCTTAAGCATTCCAAGAGCATTGCATAAGCATTTGCATGTGCATATAGATAGGATCGCATCCTGCATCATCCTCATCTGCATGAAGCTGCAGGTTCCTGCTGCGAACTTGGCTTCCACAAGGAGTTGAAGAGATAGCCCGGCATTGTGATCCCCGGCAAGCCAAACAGATAAGTTCTACCTCTTGTCGATAAGTGTTCTGTAAGCTGAAACTTGTGCATGAGAAAACCTCATCGCTCTTCGAAATTTAGGTGCTCCCACCCTTGGCTCGAATGTTGCTTTGGCCAGGATGGTCGCAGTGGCCTTTGATAAAAGGGAGTTGGCGGGGGGATGGTCCTTTGTTTTTTGCCCGGTCGGCTCAGGTCCCTGGCAACAAAATCAAAAAGGTACCGGCAGGATAGCCTGCCGGGGAAAACTCGTTTATTTAAAATAACGAGGCATTTCACCTCTGCATGGACATATACATGCACGAGTTCCCGGCGAGGCTCATCTTTTTCATTAATATGCTGATCATACAAGTACAGGCCTTACAGAACACAAACATGGACTCGAGAGATTACATTATTTGAAATAAAATTTGGCAAGTGCCTATAGATTTAAGATTGGAAAAAAGATAAGTGCCCTGTGATGCCTTGCCCCTGCCCATCTCCTGCAGGAAGAGGTCGAGGAGGCCGGTGGCGGACCCAGCTAGGATTCGGCGCCTCCCCAGGATCAGGATGGCGCCGCTCCTCAGCAATGAGGAAGAAATCAGAGGGCAGGCGCGGATGGTGACACTACCGGAGGACCAAATGGGGACACGGAGTCACCGGCAAACACGACTCGTCGGAACGGTCGTTCCCCTTCTTGACGCGTCGTGGGTTGCCGCCGCCATCCGCATCACTACCACCCGAAGACCTCAGCATGGCAACCGCGCCGGACACCATGCTCTCTGGTTTACCC
This sequence comes from Aegilops tauschii subsp. strangulata, assembly GCF_002575655.3. NCBI lineage: Eukaryota > Viridiplantae > Streptophyta > Magnoliopsida > Poales > Poaceae > Aegilops > Aegilops tauschii. The sequence goes on from NC_053038.3 coordinate 190,588,458, forward strand.
CACAGAGAGCATGGTCGTCCCCAACGGACTTGATGTCAGAAACCACTGCACGTTCAGAAGACGTGTATGGCAGCAAGAAGCCCTCCTGCATGGCGAGAGGATGATGCCTGCGGGAGATCTGGTTCGCCTTCGTCCGGGGGCTCCTGTCGGTGTACAAAAAGAGGGGCACGCTTTTGTACCCCTTTACCTGTGCACGAGCAGTCAGAGCAGCGCCCACGACCACACCAAGCAGAACAGGGGAGCTGAGCCAAGGTAAGACCGAAGCCCAAGACAGTCAAAGCAACGCCAAGGCCAAGACCACAAAGAGCAGAGGGGCGAAGCAGGTTCCCCAGGCAAGACCCTTGCCGGGCGGCCTCAGCGGCCCCGACAAGACCCTTGCCGGGACAGCTCGCCCCACACCAACAAAGCGAGCCACCCTTGAGCCCACGACCCCCAACGCCGTCATCAACGTGGGGCCAGGGCTCGGGAAGGCACCTCTGTGGTGGCATGCAGAACTTTGTGAAGACATATTCAAGATCAGATGAGGATTAGAAGACGACGATTCTCGGCAAGATCCCTGTCGAGGAAGGCCACCAAACCCCCGGCAAGGTCCTTGCCGGGCACGACAGCACGCCACGGCAAGACCCTTGCCGGGCCACCCGGCAAGGCTCTCGCCAAGGACGCCAGTGGGGCCACCGCCAAACTCGCGCCAAACAAGCTTCCACCACCATTCACATGGAGCTGCTAGCCCAACCAGTTGGGCAGGCACCTGCGTGGCAACATGCAGCTCCTAGGCCAACTCACCGAGCGCCTGCGTGGCGGCATGCAGATCTTCGTGAAGGCTCTGCCACCGCGCCACCTCAGCTGCCTGACTGCCTACGTGGCACCACGCACCCCACTGGCCAAGGCGCGTGCCAAGGCGAGGAGGAGCGGCGACGGACGGGACGGGCCTCGCCCCCGTCCCCAATAAAGCAAGGGGACACCTAAGCTATGCATTAAATGCGTCTTGTCCTGTAATACGAGCGATAAGCTCAGGGCACTGTACGCCTTTCCACCTCTTGTGTGTCACTGTGTCAGCCCCTTTCAACTATAAAAGGAGGCCCATGGCATACTGGAGGAGGATTCAGTTCTTTTGAACCACGCACCGACCACAGCTAGTTCAAGAGCTCAAGAACTCTCAGAAATACACCCACCAAAGCAGGACTAGGGTTTTACGCATCCTCGCGGCCCGAACCTAGGTAAACGATCCCTGTGTTGTCTACTAGCCCTGCTCTCCTCGCAACCCTGCGCCCCGGCAACCGTAGTAGTGATTCTTGTGATCCCATAGGTGTCGTTCCACACCGACATCTTTGGCGCGCTAGGTAGGGGGCGCAATTGTGAGGATCTGGTCTGGTAGTTAGCCTAGCAGTTCTTCGTCGCCATGGCCCCTAAGAAGAAGAGGGCAATGGCGGTCGGCTCGTTGGGAGCCGAACGACCCGTGCCGGTGCGGTCGAGTAACGGACCGGTTGCTGACAGGACCCGGGCCGCGGCCCGCGAGGACCAGCATCGCCCAGGCAGTCGGAGCCTGGCGAGCGGCGTCGTTCGCGCACCAGACGACCGGCTACACGTCGCCGGATTCAAACATGGAGCTGGGCCCCCCACAGGCGGCGTGGGGCCCTCCAGGGGCGTCGTTGTGTCGACTCCGGCGGCGCGACGACCTCCAGGACGCCTACACCGGTGACCACCACGCGTTCTTCCCATGGTGTGCGCGCCGAGCAGCGTCACCACGTTGGTGACCCTGGACACCGTCGTGGGAAGAACCCTGTGCGTCATCGGCAAGATGAAGGGGTTCAGCACGCTCGCCGAAGCGCTGGTGAAAATGGCACGCAGCCGCTGGGTCGTGACGGAGGTCCTTCTAACATAGTTAGAAGTCAAAGCGCGCCGCGATCCACGCAGCTGTCGCCACCGCCCACACCAGCGGAAGCTTTGGCGCGCGCGCAGCTGCTCCTCGATTTCCCTCCTGCTGCTGAGAAGCTCGACGAGTGGAGGGCCACCATCCGGAGCCTCATCGCCGTCGCCAACAAACACAATCCGCGACCAGCGGGGCCCTCGGGTCAGCGCCCCACCGAGCCACCACATGCTGGCGCTGGGAGGACCGAGGAAGCTGCGGCCACGATGCACTCTCCTCCTCCTCGCCAGCCGCCGCGGTGCACTCTCCTCCTCCTCGCCAGCCGCCAGCGGGGCCCTCGTGACGACGCTTGTGTTAACATCTCCATAGCGTCGTCCGACCCGCGGACCCTCCGCGACCAGCGCCAGGTCCTTCGAGAATGAGCTCACGAAGACGCTCGAACCACCGTCGAGCGTCGGCGCAAAACGCGCCGCCAGTCGAACAAGCGGGCAGGACCCACTATGGGCCACCTGGCACCGGGGGGCTCCGGCGGCCTACCTTACGAGGTGGGCTGCCCGGGCTTTACCCGTGAGCTGCGGCAGTTCCAGTGGCCGTCCCACCGCACGTTCAAGCCCGACGTCGGCGAGAAGTACACTGGCAAAACCCATCCGTCCGAGTTCCTCAGCATCTACACCATCGCGATGCAGGCTGCTCGGGCTCGTGACGACAAGGTGCTTGCCAACTATTTCCCGCTGGCGCTCAAGCCCAATGTGATGTCTTGTTTGATGCACTTGCTGGTGGATTCCATTTCTTCTTGGTCGGATCTGTGCCATGAGTTCGTTGGCGCCTTCACAGGAGGCCACCAAGCTCATGGCCAGGCCAGTGATCTGCACATCATTCCCCAGAAGGAAGGGGAGACCCTGCGCAAGTACATCCAGAGATTCAGCCGGGTGCAGTACAACATCCCCGACGTACATCCCGCCGCTGTGATTAGCGCGTTCCACCAGAACATGCGCAATCGCAAGATGCGCGAAGAGCTGGCGATGACCAAAGTTAAGGACGTGGCCGAGCTCTACGTCCTGGCCGATAGGTGCGCCCGGGCTGAAGAGGGAAGGAAGTACCCCGGCGAAGACGCCGGCGCGGAAACCGACTCTACCGATGAAGATGCTACATCCCCGACGAGGAAGGGCCGGCGTCGCAACAGGAAACGCAAAGGCAGGACCGTGCTTGCCGTTGAGGGATCTGACGACACCGGTGCCGGCAAGAAGGTCAAAGCAGACGCCCCTGGCAAGGAGATTGCCGGGTGCGTCGCCTGCCGAGCCTTGGCGGCTACCGACAAGCCAGGAAGCTCCGGCAAGCACTACTGCAAGATCCACCGCACCAATGGCCACAACCTCCAGAACTGCCGACAAGTCGAGCTGCTTGCTCAGAAGCAAAAGGCTGAGTATGAGAGACGGGACAAGGAGAAGGACCAGGATGGTGCAGAGGGGACCGGCAAGAAGCGTGGCGGCCAAGGAGCCCGCCCCGGCAAGGACAACCAACAAGAGAGGCCCGCCCGGGGCCGCGACAAGAAACCAGAAGATGATGATCACGACGAGGACGACGAGTCTGGTGAGCAAGGGTTCCAGAAGGCTACGGAGGCCATGTGCGTCGATGGCGGCGCCTCGCTGCATACCTCTCATCGCCAGCTCAAGCAGTGGGCGCGTGAGATTATGGCAGCAGAGCCGTCGTTCGACGCTCAGAAGCCGCTGAAGTGGTCCAGCACGCCCCTCATCTTCGACGTCGAGGACCACCCTGACCGCACTACCACGGTCGGGTGTTTGCCATTGTTGGTCTCACCAACGATACGCAACCTCAGAGTGAACAAGATGTTGGTTGACGGCGGGGCCGGCCTGAACCTGATCTCGCCTGTCGTGATCAAAAAGTTGCAAATCCCTGATGGAGACCTCGAGGAAACGGACACGTTTCAAGGGGTCAATTTGGGGAGGAGCCAGCCGAAGGGAAAAGTCACACTGCCCATGACGTTTGGAGGAGAGTTGAACTACAGGACGGAGAGGATCGTCTTCGACGTAGCCGAGATCCCCTTGCCCTACAACGGGATCCTCGGCCGCCCAGCACTAGCCAAGTTCATGGCGGCGTCACACTACGCCTACAACATGCTAAAGATGCCCGGGCCGTTGACCATCATCTCCGTCCCCTCCGACAAGAAGGATGCGCTGATCTGCGCCGACCAGCTCTACCGGGAAGCAGTTGCAGCGGCTGCCGCCAAGGCACCTACTCCCACGGCTGAAGCCCCGGGAGGGAAGAAGCAGCCCGACAAGACCTCTCGCACCCACTCCGGCAAGCGCACCTCCTCGGAGTGTTGTGCTACCGTCGAGGATGTGCCAGAGAGCTCTACCGACAAGAGCAAGAGACCCAGGGCCGAGCCGCCGCAGACCAAGAAGGTGCCCGTCAAGGAGGATGGCACGGGAGGGGCCTTCACCATAGGCTCCACCCTCGACAACAAATAGGAAGGCGCGTTCATCACCTTCCTGCGGGCGAATGTCGACGTGTTTGCATGGCAAGCATCCGACATCCTCGGTGTTCCCAGGGACGTGATTGAGCACCACCTAGCTGTCTGCCCCCACGTGCGGCCCGTCAAGTAGAAGGTTAGAAATCAGGCTCTGGAGAGGCAGGAGTTCATCACAGAGGAGATCAGGAAGTTGGAAGCGGCGGGTTTGGTGAGAGGAGTGCTCCATCCGACGTGGTTGGCCAATCCGATAGTGGTGCGCAAGGCGAATGGGAAGTGGAGACTGTGTATTGATTACACAAATATCAACAAGGCTTGCCCTAAGGACCAGATTGTTGACTGCATGGCCGGGTGCGATCTCCTATCATTCCTTGACGCCTACTCAGGCTACTACCAGATCTTCATGACGAAAGAGGATGAAGAGAAGACATCATTCATCACCCCATGTGGTACGTATTGCTTTTTACGGATGCCTTTCGAGTTGAAGAGTGCTGGCTCAACGTTCGCAAGCGCAGTCCAAATTGTTTTGAACCTCAGCTCCATAGAAATATGGAGGCCTACATGGATGACATAGTGGTCAAAACCAAGGACGGGCCAACTCTTGTGCAAGATCTGGAAGAGACATTTGCTAAACTGCTCAAGATCAACCTCAAGATGAACCCTGAGAAGTGTGTCTTCAGCGTTTCGTCCGGCAAGCTTCTCGGGTTCTTTGTGTCATAGCGTGGGATCGAGGCAAACCTAGACAAGATCAAGGCTATTGAGTAGATCGAGGCGCCCAAGCAGATCAAGGATGTGCGTTGGCTCACTGGCTGCGTTGCCGCCATGAGCCGATTCATCTCCAAGTCCGCCGAGCGCGCCCTTCCCTTCTTCAAAATCTTGAAGAAGGCAGGCCCAATAGAGTGGACCCCAGAAGCCGAGGCAGCACTGCAGGATCTGAAGAAATACCTTTCCACCACGCCAATACTGGTTGCGCCTAAACCACGAGAGCCGTTGCTGCTGTATCTGGCGGCAACGAATCAAGTGGTCAGCGCCGCACTGGTGGCACAGAGGGAGGTCGACGAGGAGGCAGCAATGGCGGTAGAACCAGCGGATGGCAAGCCAAAGATTCCCCCGGCAGGGCCTGGTGCCGACAAGGCGCCGCCCCCGGCAGAGTCTGGTGCCACCAAGGCAGTGCCCGCGCAGTCGAGTGAGGTGGTGCTGAAGAAGAAGATGATGCAGCACCCGGTTTACTTTGTCAGCTCCCTCTTGCAGGGGGCTAGGTCGAGGTATTCCGGCGTGCAAAAATTGCTCTTCGGCCTCCTTATGGCCTCGAGGAAGCTGCGTCACTACTTCCAAGCCCATGAGATCAATGTCGTCACCCGCCTCCCGTTGCAACGGATACTGCACAACCCAGATGCAACCGGAGGGATTGTGGAATGGGCTTTGGAGCTGTCAAGCTTCGATTTAAAGTTTGAAAGTACCTCGACAATTCAGAGCAGAGTCTTGGCGAAGTTCATCGCAGGATGGACCTTGACGCCTGATGAAGAAATCCAGGAGACCACTCTCCCCGGTAGGGAAGCAGACCGCGACTGGATCATGTACTTTGATGGGGCTTTCTCGCTGCAAGGCGCCGGTGCCGGTGTGCTGCTCGTCGCGCCCACCGGAGAACACCTCAAGTACGTGATCCAGATGCACTTCCCTAGGGAGATGTCCACCAACAACACTGCTGAGTACGAGGGATTGCTTGCCGGTCTCAGGATCGCTGTAGACCTCGGGGTTAAGAAGCTCATCGTCAGGGGTGACTCGCAGCTAGTTGTCAGGTAGGTCAACAAGGATTATCAGAGCCCATTGATGGAAGCTTACGTGGATGAGGTGAGGAAGCTGGAGGAACGCTTTGACGGTATCCAGGCGGAGCACGTCCCCCGAGAGGAGAACGACATCGCCGATTACCTGTCAAAGCGTGCCGCATTCAAGCTACCTGTGGAACTAGGTACCTTTTTGCTCCGGTTAACTCAACCATCCGTCGAACCATCAGCGGGGCAGAACAAGCGGAGGAAGTCATGTCCCGTCAAGTACTTTCCTACTGAGCCCCCTGGGGCTGCCGGCAAGGGTGCTGCCGCGGACGCTGAGCCTGCCCAAGAGAAACTGGCTCCGGCAGGGCGTCAAGCCCTGGCCGTAGAGACAGTCACTCCCATGGCGGAAGAGATGCCTTTGGTCCTTGCCATCGAGCCCCAGGCTCCGGCATGGGTGCAACATACCGTCCAATTCCTCCAAATAGGGGAGCTTCCTAAGGAGCAGGAAGAAGCGGAGAAAGTAGCCCGTCGGTCCGCCCTATACCAGTTCGTCGATGACGTCCTGTACCGGAGAAGGCCGAACGGCGTGAAACTCAAGTGCATCCCCCGGGAGGAAGGACTTGAGCTGTTGGCAGAGATAAATGGAGGCATATATGGATCCCACATAGGGTCGAGGGCCCTTGCCGGGAAGGCGTTCCAGCAAGGTTTCTTCTGGCCCACCGCCCTCCAGGATGCGACGACCTAGTAACCAAGTGTGAAGCGTGCCAATTCCATTCAAAGAAGCTTCATCAACCAGCCCAAGCCCTTCAAACAATCCCTCTCTCCTGGCCATTCTCAGTCTGGGGGCTCGATATACTGGGGCCTTTCCCCCGCGTTGTCGGGGGCTTTGAGTACTTGTACGTTGCAATCGACAAGTTCACAAAGTGGTCGGAGGTGGAAGCAGTGAGGAAAGTGACTGCTCAGTCAGCCGTCAAGTTCTTCAAAGGACTGGTCTGCCGTTTTGGTGTGCCAAACAGAGTCATCACCGACAACGGCACACAGTTCACAAGCCACACCTTCATGTAGTACATCCAAGACCATGGCATCAAGGTCTATTTTGCTTCCGTGGAACATCCACGGAGCAATGTCCAAGCGGAGAGGGCAAATGCTGAAGTATTGCGAGGCTTGAGAATGAAGACCTTTGACAAGTTGCACAAGAGTGGAAGGCGCTCGATTGATGAGTTGCCGGCTGTTCTTTGGTCGATCAGGACGATGCCAAATCGAGCCACCGGCCAGACACCTTTTGCCCTGGTATACAGGGCAGAAGCAGTTCTCCCCACGGAACTCATATACGGGTCACCTCGAGTGCTCGCTTATGATGTGCTTGAGCAAGAGCCGTTGCGCCAAGATGACGCGATGCTCCTTGAGGAAGATCGTCTTCGGGCGGCTGTGAGAGCGGCACGCTACCAGCAAGCCTTGTGCCGCTACCATAGCCGCAAGGTTCATGCCGGAAGCTTTGAGAAGGCGACCTTGTTCTTCGGCGCATTCAGTCGGCCAAGAATTCTAACAAGTTGACGCCAAAGTGGGAAGGCCCTTATCGGGCAATGCGAGTCACCAGGCCTGGCACAGTCCGCCTGGAGACCGAGGATGCCATCCCAGTGAGCAACTCCTGGAACATCGAGCATCTTCGCAAGTTTTACGCGTAAGGCGCGGCTTGCCGGGCCTCCCGGCAAGCCACCTTTTGTACAAGCTTTGCCGGCAAGGCATGTGACCCTTTGTACAAAGCCAGGCGCAAACCTTGAGCATAAATAAATGAAACGCTGGCGCCCTAAGTCATAGCATGCATGCTAGGTCGAGTCTCTTCCTCGGTTAGGGTTGATAGTGCTCAGCAGCGACTAACCCCTAGCTTAGAGGTCGAGTGTGCGTCTATCTGTTCCTCTTCTGTCCTCTTTTGGTTCGCAGGGCACATAAGCACTTCTGCCGAGCTACTTGGAAGAAAGGAAATGGACCGGCGTCCCGACCCCGGCAAACCAGAGTTGTAGGGGCTACAAGCACGAGGATCCAACCGCGGCAAGATAAGACTGTCGGGGGCTGCAGATCCAGATAAGTCTTTTTATCCCCTGTCATACATTTCGAAACAGGACTGGGGCATGTGAAGCCTCGTTTCTATCTCTAGGCTGCCGTGCTCCCCTTTTTCCCATACCTAAGGATTATTTCCTGGGTCCGGATTTGGTTGTAGCCGCAGCGGCAAGGAGGTGGGACGAGGAGCCTGAAGCCCACTTCATCCCTGCCTCCGCCAAGAGCGCGAGAACGGTCGAATGGAGTGGGGGGAACGGCAAGGCCTGTTGCCGGGCGAAAAATGTTTATCCTAAACAATAACAAGGATTCGCTCCTTGTCGCGGGATTTACCCACGAACGAAAAGCCCGGAAAGCATCCCTTTTTCATTAAAAACATCCCATACAGGTACAGTTCGTACGAAATAAAAAACATGGACAAAGGGGATTACAAGCTTTAAATTTAACAAGGCCCGCAGGCTTATAGATTAAAAAAAGAGATAAGGTGCCCGTGATCCCTTTCTTGTCCTTCTCCTCAGGAGGCAGGTCAAGGAGGCGAGAGGGCAAACGGGGCGCCTAGGCGAGCTACGAGAAGCAGAAAGCACAAAGAGAACACCTCGGTGGCCGCCCACGGGCGGGCCGGTGATGACGGTGCCGGGAAGGAGCTGGAAGACGAGGCGGCAGGACCGGCAATACGCGATGAAGGCGTCGGTACTCGCGTACTCCGAGTTGACGGCCTTGCCGCCCGCCCTCTTCCTTTTCCGCAACCTCCCGACGCCAGCCGCCCAAGGAGACGGCCCCAAGAAGTTCAAGGAGCTGCCCCGCCCCCGGCAAAACCCTGCCAGAGGAGCGGCCAGGTGCAGATGCTGCTGCTGCCGCACCCGCCCAGGCGCAGGGCGTCCGACGCCTAGTCGGACTCGTCCCCGCTGTCCTCCTCGTCACTTTCGCTCGAGGAAGAGCGTCCATCGTAGGAATCTCCATCAGAGGAGCTCTCCACGCAACATTTTAGGCGAGTTCCAAACTCTCCGAAGTCCATGACGGAGAGCAGGCCGTCCTCCATTAATTTGAAATAGAGGACGAGCCCCGTCGTCAGGCTGTGGATGCGGGCGAACGTCTTCCATCCACGGCGGAGGTACATAACCCGAGGAGCCGGGAAGTCGACGTCAACCCGCGTGCCCCCGTTCCCACAGCCCCTCATGTGCAACCTGAGGGTCTGGGGCGGGTCACGCTCCATCACCCGAGCAAACAGGGCGGGGAGATGAAGACGACGACGCGGAGGCCGGCGCAGCCTGATGAAGAACTCGCAAGGCTGGTCTTCAACGTGGCCCTCCATCGGGAAGGGCATCATTGGCAGGGGCAAGGCCGGCGTGCTACCCCGTCCTCCTCTTCCCCGAGCGCTACGGCCTCTGCCCCGGCCTCGCCCACGGCCTCGCCCCCTCCCCCTTCCCCTCACGGCCGGTTCCACCACCGCGGGCTCAGGAGGAGGAGTTACGCGCTGTCGAGCGGCGACCCTCGCCGCCTCCGTCGAGGGACCAGGATTCCCCTTCTCCATGGCGGGTGAGAGGAAGAAGCAGAAGCAGGAGGAGATAGAAGATGGAAGAATGCGGGATGCCATCCCCCCTTCCCCCTCTTTATAAAGGAACGGGGTTGGGGCTCGGCCGCCCCGCTCGGCCAATCCAAACACCGGAGGCGTAGGGAATCAGGACCGACCCGCTGCCCCAACCAGCGACGGCCTGGTTTCCCGCCTCCACCGTTTGCCACCCTGGGCGCATGAAAGACGCATGGCAGACGTGCGGAACTGAGGGGACGGGTGAAGCGACCTCTCCCCACACCGTGATCATGGGGAGTTGACGCCTTGAAGACCGCACTCCGCCCCCGCTCAGTAAATGAGCCACGCCTCCACGCCTCCCTCTTTTTACGGGGAGGGTGTGAGCCGCCTCTTTACTATGATATGACGCATGCGTGTGGAAACCGCCCCACGCATGCCGCCCACGTCACGCACGCCCCTCCACGCCGCGCCGCGCGCGCGGGTCGTGGGAAGCAGAGCGCACAAAGGGTCTTACCATGGTAAAAACTGCCCCACCTGCCCGCGCACCGTTTTGGGCCTGGCCTAACAACATGTCGCGCTTACCTGTGGCCCAGGCCCGGGGGCTCCTGTCGGTGTACAAAAAGAGGGGCACGCTTTTGTACCCCTTTACCTGTGCACGGGCAGTTAGAGCCGCGCCCACGACCACACCAAGCAGAACAGGGGAGGTGAGCCAAGGTAAGACCGAAGCCAAGACAATCAAAGCAACACCAAGGCCAAGACCACAAAGAGCAGAGGGGCGAAGCAGGTTCCCCCGGCAAGACCCTTGCCGGGCGGCCTCAGCAGCCCCGACAAGACCCTTGCCGGGACAGCTCGCCCCACACCAATAGAGCAAGCCACCCTTGAGCCCACGGCCCCCAACGCCGTCATCAACGTGGGGCCAGGGCTCGGGAAGGCACCTCTGTGGTGGCATGCAGATCTTTGTGAAGACATATTCAAGATCAGATGAGGATTAGAAGACGATGATTCTCGGCAAGATCCCTGCCGAGGAAGGCCACCAGACCCCCGGCAAGGTCCTTGCTGGGGACGACAGGACGCCATGGCAAGACCCTTGCCGGGCCACCCGGCAAGGCCCTCGCCAAGGACGCCAGCGGGGCCACCGCCAAACCCGCGCCGAACAAGGTTCCACCACCGTTCACATGCAGCTGCCAGCCCAACCAGCTGGGCAGGCACCTGCGTGGCAACATGCAGCTCCCAAGCCAACTCACCGAGCGCCTGCGTGGCCGAATGCAGATCTTCGTGAAGGCTCCGCCACCGCGCCACCTCAGCTGCCTGACTGCCTACATGGCACCACGCACCCCCCTGGCCAGGGCGCGTGTTAAGGCGAGGAGGAGCGGCGACGGACGGGACGGGCCTCGCCCCCGTCCCCAATAAAGCAAGGGGACACCTAAGCTATGCATTAAATGCATCTTGTCCTGTAATACGAGCGATAAGCTCAGGGCACTGTACGCCTTTCCACCTCCTGTGTGTCACTGTGGCAGCCCCTTTCAACTATAAAAGGAGGCCCATGGCATACTAGAGGAGGATTCGGCTCTTTCGAACCACGCACCGACCACAGCTAGTTCGAGAGCTCAAGAACTCTCAGAAATACACCCACCAAAGCAAGACTAGGGTTTTACGCATCCTCGCGGCCCGAACCTGGGTAAATGATCCCTGTGCTGTCTACTAGCCCTGCTCTCCTCGCAACCCTGCGCCCCAGCAACCGTAGTAGGGATTCTTGTGATCCCATAGGTGTCGTTCCACACCGACACGAACCCTCCCCGAGGCTCCTCCTCAGAACCGCGAAGGGATTAAGAATGGGGAGCGACCGACTACCACGCCTCGTGCCTACTGCGGGCCTCGACATGGTGTCGATCACTACCCTCCCACTACAATCAGGGCTACAGGCGACCCAGCGGCGAGCGCGCCAGAGTCGCCACCCGGGTATCCTCCTCGGATCCAAGAGAAGTTCTAGACTAAAGCCCGGGGGCTGGCCCCAGGCTCTTCTCTTCAACAAAACCAGCAAGAAGTAGAAGACAGGAAAGAAGTGATGCGGAGATGGGTGGCTCAGCTCCTCCTTCGCCCCTCCTTCTATTGGCTGGCGAAGGAGGGGAGCCTCTCCATCAATGAGCGGCCGCTATCCTCCTCCGCCAATTCAAGAAGACCAGGCCCTCGCCTTGATGCTCTCCCGCGCCACGCGCCTCCGTTACCTACCCCGCGCGATGCATGCAACATAGGTGGCTGAAGATAAAGGTGTGATGGGAAGAGTGAATTGGCAGTTTCTACCCCGTGCATTAAAGTCGTTCATGGGCCATTACAAGGGCGGCCCCACCACTATTGGCTTTATGCGATGCGCAAAGAAACCATAAACTGGCCCAGACTCAAGATTAATGACGAAGCCAAGAAGACTCCAAGAGACCAGCCTCTTCAGCACCCTTGCCTATGCACTTATTAGGGCCTACCCCGACAATGATTGGCAGCGTGATTAGGGTAGGCCCGGGGGCTTCTCTCAGTGCAACAAACCCTGGGTCTGTTGCCGAGACTGTGCACAGGCACGGGAACAAAATTACAGCACCAGGCCATGCCAGAGTACAAGAGACCAAGATCATCGAAGGAGCAACATGTAGATCAAGAGGACCAAGACCAAGCCAGAGAAGCAAGATATCACTAGAAGAAAAGCCTCCCTTGCCGTGCAGACGAGCTCGACGAGGGCGGGGTCACCCCGGAAGAAAACGTCCAAGACATCCCGGCAGGGCCTGCAGGGACACACGGAGGCAAAACCACCTCACCCAACCACTCCGCCACGTCCCACGTCATCAATCAGTGCAGTGTCAAGCCGCAAAGTAATTAAGTGGCAGCCACTCGCCACATGGCAGCTTCTGTCTACAGAAAATGCCTACGAACGACACCCGTCCTGCGACGTGTCAAGCAAGCAGGTGTGAAGCTGGCAAAACAGCCCGGCAAGGCTTGCCGGGCAAGCGACGATGTAACGTTGAGCGGCGCATTTAATGCGCCATGTCAGCCTGCAGGGTTAGGTATGATATCACTGTTTTCTATCTTATCAGTGCATAATGACTACTTTGCCATTGTGGTGACCCCTTAACCTATAAAAGGAGGCACATGGCAACCGTAGAAAGGGTTAGAAGGTTGGGCACCCACACATCCATACGCGCGTAGTCACTGCCATCCCTGCCGGGCAAGTGTACTACACTCCACCACCATTCTTCAACCATCAATCCACCAAAGCAGGAGTAGGGTTTTAAGCCCCGCGGCGGCCCGAACCTGGGTAAAATTGCCTGCGTAATCTCTGCCATGCTGCCCCACGTTCTTCTGCTCTTTGTGCAACGTGACATCCCTCCTGCCGAACCAGTAAGGGGCCCTTGGTCCCATAGGTCGTTGTGGTTTCCCACGACAGTGAGCTTCAAATGAAAATAGTGGTTCACGCATATTCAATTTAATAACGGCTGGTACAACAAAATCACTCCACTATATATATATAAGCAGGAGCCTCAACACTTGCTTTACTAGGGTTCCTCTCTTTCACTCTCTCATGCTCTCTAGAGCTAAGCAAGACATAGGTGGCCACACTCTCTCTCTCTCTGCTCACGGCTAGTCACAAATCCGGCCGGACCACCTCGACCGGGGCAGGGGTGTAGGTGCATCGTTCACGCAGCCGTCGGTGTTGAGGGAGGAGACCAACGGCTGCCCGCGCATCCCGATCGGTAGCCGTGCCATTCTCTCTGAGACAGCACCGGCTCAGGAGGGCCTCCGACCCCTTCTTCCTCCTTGCGGTATTGTGGCCAAGATGCGGCCTCCCGACGGCGTCTTTGCCATATGCCGACGACCCTCAGGTATATATTCCTTTGAAACCTGCCTTGCTCTACTACCCCAGCTCCCCACGTGGCTGCGTGTGGATCTTTTTCTACTTCCGTCGGCTGTTCCAAAGCCACCTAGACTTTTACTATTATTAGAGGTAAAGCTAGTTCATACAGTCAAATCTAAGAGTTGGTTCAAACAGGGAAGAAAGTGGGAAAGCTTTAGCATGAATCTAGGACTTTGTTCTGATGGTAGATAGAACTATGTCGGTATTTCCCCGGAGAGGGAGGGATGATGTAGCATAGTGGCAGTAGGTATTTCCCTCAGTTATGGAACCAAGGTATCGAACTAGTAGGAGAACCAAGCAACACAACGTAAACAGCACCTACACACAAACAACAACACCTCGCAAACCGACGAGTTAAAGGGGTTGTGAATCCCTTCCGGGCTACGGCGCCTCACGATAGGCAAGCGGACGTGATGTAAATTGTAGTAGATTGATAGATCGAATGCCAAATAAAATAAATAAAGATAAAATGCAGCAAGGTATTTTTGTATTTTTTTGGTTTAATATATCTGAATAAAAATACAAAGGAAAAGTAGATCGCAAGGAAAATATATGAGAAAGAGGACTCGGGGGCCGTAGGTTTCACAAGTGGCTTCTCTCGAGAAAAATAGCAAATGGTGGGTAAACAAATTACTGTTGGGCAATTGATAGAACTTCAAATAATTATGACGATATCCAGGCAATGATCATTACATAGGCATCACGTCCAAGATTAGTAGACCGACTTCTGCCTGCATTTACTACTATTACTCCACACATCGACCGCTATCCAGCATGCATCTAGTGTATTAAGTTCATGGAAAAACGGAGTAATGCAATAAGAACGATGACATGATGTAGACAAGATCCGTTTATCTATATGGCGGTAGATATAGATCTCATCTTTTTATCCTTAGTAGCAATGATACATATGTGTCATTTCCCTTTCTCTCACTAGGATCGAGCACCGTAAGATCGAAACCACTACCGGGCACCTCTTCCCATTGCAAGATAAATAGATCAAGTTGGCCAAACAAAACCCAAATATCGGAGAAGAAATACGAGGCTATAAGAGATCATGCATATAAGAGATCAAAGAACCTCAAATAACTTTCATGGATATAAAAAGATATGACTGATCATAAACTCGAAGTTCATCAGATCCCAACAAACACACCGCAAAAGAGTTACATCATATGGATCTCCAAGAGACCATTGTATTGAGAATTCAGCGAGTGAGAGAGAGAGAGAGAAATCCATCTAGCTACTAACTACGGACCCGAAGGTCTACAAGGAACAACTCACGCACCATCGGAGAGGCACCTATGGAAGTGGTGAACCCCTCCGTGATGGTGTCTAGATTGGATCTGATGGTTCTGGACTCTGCGGCGGCTGGATGAATATTTCATCGACTCCCATAGGGTTATGGTATTTTTGGGGTATTTATAGAGCAAAGAGGCGGTCGGGGGGTACCCGAGGTGGGCACAACCCACCAGGGCGCGCCAGGGCCTCCTGGCGCGCCCTGGTGGGTTGTACCCTCCTCGGGACTCCCCCCAGGTGCAACCAGGGCCCATCTGCTTCCTTTTGGCCCATAAAAATTCATCATGGAGTTTCGTGGCATTTGGACTCTGTTTGATATTGATTTCCTACGATGTAAAAACATGGAAAAAACAGCTACTGGCACTTGGCACTATGTCAATAGGTTAGTATCAAAAAATGATATAAAATGACTATAAAATGATTATAAAACATCCAAGATTGATAATAAAACAGCATGGAATAATAAAAAATTAAAGATACGTTGGAGACGTATCAGCATCCCCAAGCTTAACTCCTACTCGTCCTCGAGTAGGTAAGTGATAAAAACAGAATTTTTGATGTGGAGTGTTGTTCATCAAGTCATATCATATTCTCTTCTTTATAGCATGGACATTTGGACTTTTTATGTGATTCAAAGCAATAGTCTAGTTTTGACATAATAATTTAGATACTCAAGCATATCAACAAGCAACCATGTCTTTCAAAATATCAATGCTAAAACAAGTTATCCCTAGCCCATCATGCTTAAACATTGATCCATTCATGAAACACACTCGAATATTCACTACTAGGGAAAACCATAGAAGTAGCGCTTGAAATATGCATAGCAGTAGCACTGGGTCCAGCGCTATTGCTAACGCACTACAGCTATGTTGTAGTAGTAGCACTTTTATTGGCAGCGCTACTGGTAAGTATTGTTAGCAGTAGCGCTTCCAGGACCAGCGATACTGATAACTATTTGTAGCGCTTATTCACATGAAGCACTGCTGCTAAGCCAGCGCTACTGCTAGGTTCTTTCCAGCGCTACTGCTAATGTTCCTGCTTTCACAGATTTGCACCCTCTACGTATTTGTGATGTGTTTATATAGGCTCTATACAATAGTTTCATCAAATCATACTAAACATACACTATTCTCATCATATCATAGACATACAGTAGTCTCATCATACCATCATTATCATCATCATTCAACAGAAATATCATCACATCTTGAAAATAGCGATACACAAGTTTCATCATCTCTATCTAAACCATGATGTAGAAGAGAAGAACGATCAGCATGAGTAAGAGCGCGACTATGTAGTACCGGCGGTCCCGCCCCTGCTCATGCTGGAGTGTCCACCTCAAGTAACTACTTTCCGCTTCGGCACTGCTGTCGAACCCTCTGTGGCTAGCACCCGGGTACCTGTGCACCTGGGCCTGAGCGGCTGGCCAGTGGTCGTAGACTCCTGGAACCCTCCTAACATACACGGTGTAGTAGTCCTTTGCCATCTCTGATCTATGTACCTGCATCGTGAGTTGATGAATTGAACGATAATATGCAACATAATGTACTTAAGAAAACAAGGAGGCATAATTAGCAAAATACAAGCAACCAATAGTAAACATAAATGACGAAGTTCCTCATACCCAAACTAATTAACTAGAGAGATCTACGCTAGATTAGGACCATGGTTTGGTTACATCACATAGTTTCATCGTGCATAAAATCAAAGTTTTTCCATAGAAAGACAGTAGTGACACATTGTTATCAGCAATCAGTCCTCCATGTCGGCGGTCCAATCTTCATAGTCCGGGAGGAAGCACCCGAGCTTCTTGAAAGGCTTCAGGTCCAGACGTTGAGCGAGTAGCAGTGCTCGGACATCTTCTCGCGTGATTGGCCCATGGTAGAACATCCCTGTTGGTTCGAGGACCTGCTTCATGATCACTTGGGCAAGTTCACACTGTACGTGATAAAACTCAGCTCTGATTCGATGATCTGGTGTCCTTCCTATGCTTGTGGCCCAGCTGACAATCTCGGCATCATTGGTAGTAGGAGACATGCGAAGGCGTTGATTATCCCTTCTGTACTCAAGCAGGTGATGCATGAGGTAGAATCTATCAGCCATACTGGTGTGCGGTTGCTGGATGCAGCAGAAGTTGGTCTTATGACCGAAAGCCAGCCCGCGATTCCTATACTTTTTCACCTTGATATATCCACCAGACAGGCTGAAGGTTAACAGGGCCCTATCGAGAACACTCTTTATGTGCTTGTAATCCTTTTTCCTGAGGTTCATCGATGAGTCCAAGTACATCACATGGGAGTATTCCGGGGACAGAACGATGAGGACGGCGCCCTGATGACCCACAAGTATAGGGGGTCTATTGTAGTCCTTTCGATAAGTAAGAGTGTCGAACCCAACGAGGAGCGGAAGGAAATGATAAGCGGTTTTCAGTAAGGTATTCTCTGCAAGCACTGAAATTATCGGTAACGGATAGTTTTGTGATAAGGTAATTTGTAGCGGGTAACAAGTAATGAAAGTAAATAAGGTGCAGCAAGATGGCCCAATCCTTTTTGTAGCAAAGGACAAGCCTGGACAAACTCTTATATGAAGGAAAGCGCTCCCGAGGACACATGGGAATTATCGTCA
The DNA here is from genome assembly GCF_002575655.3 of Aegilops tauschii subsp. strangulata. Classification (NCBI taxonomy): domain Eukaryota; kingdom Viridiplantae; phylum Streptophyta; class Magnoliopsida; order Poales; family Poaceae; genus Aegilops; species Aegilops tauschii. The sequence goes on from NC_053038.3 coordinate 190,605,996, forward strand.
AGCTAGTTTTCTTCATGCTCATATGATTCGCGTTCGTTACTTTAATAATTTGGTATGTGGGTGGACCGGTGCTTGGGTGCTCCCCTTTCTTGGACAAGCATCCCACTTATGATTAACCCCTATTGCAAGCATCCGCAACTACAAAAGAAGTATTAAGGTAAACCTAACCATAGCATGAAACATATGGATCCAAATCAGCCCCCTACGAAGCAACTCATAAACTAGGGTTTAAGCTTCTGTCACTCTAGCAACCCATCATCTACTTATTACTTCCCAATGCCTTCCTCTAGGCCCAAACAATGGTGAAGTGTCATGTAGTCGATGTTCACATAACACCACTAGAGGAAAGACAACATACATCTCATCAATATATCGAACGAATACCAAATTCACATGACTACTTATAGCAAGACTTCTTCCATGTCCTCAGGAACAAAAGTAACTACTCACAAATCATATTCATGTTCATAATCACAGGGGTATTAATATACATAAAGGATCTGAACATATGATCTTCCACCAAATAAACCAACTAGCGTCAACTACAAGGAGTAATCAACACTACTAGCAACCCACAGGTACCAATCTGAGGCTTGGGGACAAAGATTGGATACAAGAGATGAACTAGGGTTTGAGAGGAGATGGTGCTGGTGAAGATGTTGATGGAGATTGACCCCCTCCCGATGAGATGATCGTTGCTGATGACGATGGCGATGATTTCCCCCTCCTGGAGGGAAGTTTCCCCTGCTGAACAGCTCTGCCGGAGCCCTAGATTGGTTCCGCCAAGGTTCCGCCTCGTGGCGGCGGTGTTTCTTCCCGAAAGCTTGCTTATGATTTTTCAGGGTAAAAGACTTCATATAGCAGAAGATGGTCACCGGAGGCCTGCCAGGGTGCCCACGAGGCAGGGGCGCGCGCCCCACCCTCGTGGCCAGGGTGTGGGCCCCCTCTGGTGGATTCTTTCGCCTGTATTTTTTATTAATTCCAAAAATAACTTCCGTGAAGTTTCAGGACTTTTGGAGCTGTGGAGAATAGGTCTCTAATATTTTCTCCTTTTCCAGCCCAGAATTCCAGCTGCCGGCATTCTCCCTCTTCATGTAAACCTTGTAAAATAAGAGAGAATAGGCATAAGTATTGTGACATAACGTGTAATAACAGCCCATAATGCAATAAATATCAACATAAAAGCATGATGCAAAATGGACATATCAACTCCCCCAAGCTTAGACCTAGCTTGTCCTGAAGCGGAAGCCGTTAACGATAAATATGTCCACATATTTAGAGATAGAGGTGTCGATAAAATAAAATATGGACATGAGGGCATCATGATCATTCTTATAACAGCAACATATATATATGTGTGTGTGTGTGTATATATATATATATATATTGTCATGTGATTTCTTATGCTCAAGTAATAATCTATTCACAATGTCAAGTATAAATCAGAAACTTCATTGAGAACCAACAAACCATGATCTCGGTCATTGAAGCAATGCAATTTATCATAACATCGGAAAGAGTCAATATAAGAGCTTTTCAACAAGTCCACATACTCAACTATCATTTAGTCTTTCACAATTGCTAACACTCATGCAATACTTATGGGTATGGAGTTTTAATCGGACACAGAGAAAGATAGGGGCTTATAGTGTTGCCTCCCAACCTTTTACCTCAAGGGTAATGTCAACAATAATAGTTCATGCTAACTCACATCCAGTTGGATATATATATCAGGATCTTTCCAACACAATGTGCTTGCCAAAGCATAAAATGTAAAAAGGAAAGGTGAAGATCACCTTGACTCTTGCATAAGGTAATAGACAAAAGTAAAAGATAGGCCCTTCGCAGAGGGAAGCAGAGGTTGTCATGTGCTTATATGGTTGGATGCACGAAATCTTAATGCAAAAGAACGTCGCTTTATATTGCCACTTGTGATATGTACCTTTATTATGCAGTCTGTCGCTTTTATTGCTTCCATATCACAAGATCGTATAAAGTTTATTTTCTCCACACTAATAAATCATACATATTTAGAGAGCAATTTTTATTGCATGCAACATGACAGCTTACTTGAAGGATCTTACTCAATCCATAGGTAGATATGGTGGACACTCATGGCAAAATTGGGTTTAAGGATATTTGGAAGCACAAGTAGTATCTCTACTTGGTGCAAAGAATTTGGCTAGCATGAGGGGGAAAGGCAAGCTCAACATGTTGGATGATCCATGACAATATATTTTATTTTGGATATAAGAAAACATAACCCATTACGTTGTCTTCCTTGTCAAACATCAACTCTTTAGCATGTCATATTTTAATGAGTGCTCACAATCATAAAAGATGTCCAAGATAGTATATTTATATGTGAAAACCTCTCTTTCTTTATTACTTCCTATTAATTGCAACGATGACCAAAACTATGTTCGTCAACTCTCAACAATTTTTATTCATCATACTCTTTATATGTGAAGTCATTACTCTCCATAAGATCAATATGATCTCTTTTATTTCTTTTTATTCTTTCTTTTTCTTTTATTCCCTCAAGATCATAGCAAGATAATCAAGCCCTTGACTCAACACTAATCTTTATTATATATAGCTCACGGACTCGATTACATAGAAGGATCATAAGGCAAAACTCGAAACTAAATCATACTAAAACTTTATTCTACCAGATCGAGATATTACCAAAGGGATCGAACTAAGAAAAACGATAAAGATAGGAGTGTGATGGTGATATGATACCGGGGCACCTCCCCCAAGCTTGGCAGTTGCCAAGGGGAGTGCCCATACCCATGTATTTATTGCTCTTTCTTCGGAGGAGGTGATGTGATATTCTTGGCGATGATGCCCCTCAGGATACGATTCTCCTCCTCTAGCTTATTGACTTGCTGCTTGAGATCCATTATTTCCTTATGGAGCTTACCCGTGATGGTTAAAGCTCCTTTCACCCATGGATGTTGCATAGCTGTGGGAGAACAAGTAACACTCTATTTCATATTTTCATAAGAGAGGAATTTAACATTGGAAGGGATGACTGAAGTTGGAATGGCTGAGCTCTGTAGTTCCCCCATTGTGAATCTGGCTCGGAAACGGGAAGTAACTTCTTGATCCTCCTCCATGGCATCTATCCTTTTCAAGTCAGCCTCCATCTCTTCCTCCATTGATGGCCCAAAGTGGTCTACAACACTGTTTGCTCTTGGTCCTGGTGTCGGATTAGACACCCGGCTCTCCCCGACTGACTCTTGAGAAGACATCTTGCTCTAAATCTGCAACAGAAACAACTCGAAACAAAAATAGGGGATATTTGCGTGGTACGGTGGTCAAAACCTTCGGGAGATTATATAATGAATTTTGCCGACCAAAAGGAGTATCGTGCAAGAAAACGGAGTCCGGAGAGCACACAAGGTGCCCACGAGGCAGGGGGGCGCGCCCAGGGGGTAGGGCGCGCCCTCTACCCTCGTGGACGCCTTGTGTCCTTCCCGGACTACTTCTTATTTTTCCTATTTTTTTTAATATTGCAAAACGGAGAAAATTGCCATTAGAACTGTTTTGGATTCGGTTTACTTACCATACCACATACCTATTTCTTTTCGGAGTCTGAAACGTTCTGGAAAGTGTCGCTTATGTATTCCTCCGGGGTTACGGTCTCAATAACATTAGTTTCAACATTTATAGGATTACCTGAGATATAATGTTTGATTCTTTGGCCGTTCACCACCTTCGGATTTGTGCCTTCGAAGTTTTTGATTTTTATGGCACCGGAATGATAGACCTCCTCGATAACGTAAGGACCTTCCCATTTAGAGAGAATTTTTCCTACAAAAAATCTTAAACGAGAGTTGAATAGCAACACATAATCATCTACATTAAACTCTCACTTTTGTATCCTTTTGTCATGCCATCTTTTAACTTTTTCCTTAAACAGTTTAGCATTCTCATAGGCTTGGGTTCTCCATTCATCAAGTGAGCTAATGTCAAATAGCCTCTTCTCACCGGCAAGTTTGAAATCATAATTGAGCTCTTTAATGGCCCAATATGCCTTATGTTCTAGTTTTAGAGGTAAGTGACATGCTTTTCCATAAACCATTTTATACGGAGACATACCCATAGGATTTTTATATGCAGTTCTATAGGCCCATAATGCATCATGAAGTTTCTTGGACCAATTCTTTCTAGATCTATTAACAGTCTTTTGCAAAACTAATTTGAGCTCTCTATTACTCAATTCTACTTGACTTATAGACTGTGGGTGATACGGAGATGCAATTCTATGATTAACATCATACTTAGCAAGCATTTTACGAAAGGCACCATGAATAAAATGTGAACCACCATCAGTCACTAACTATCTAGGGACTCCAAACCTCGGAAAAATAACTTCTTTAAGCATCTTGATAGAGGTGTTATGATCAGCACTACGAGTTGGAATAGCTTCTACCCACTTAGTAACGTAATCAACAGCAACTAAAATATGTGTATACCTGTTAGAGGAAGGAAACAGTCCCATATAATCAAAGCCCCAAACATCAAATGGTTCAATAACAAGTGAATAATTCATAGGCATTTCTTAACGTCTACTAATATTACCAATTCTTTGACATTCATCACAAGATAAGACAAACTTACGGGCATCTTTGAAGAGAGTAGGCCAATAAAAACCGGATTGCAATACCTTATGTGCAGTTCTATCTCCAGTGTGGTGTCCTCCATATGCTTCGGAGTGACACTTGCGTAGGATCTGTTCCTGTTCATGCTCAGGTATACAACGTCTAATAACATCATCTACTCCTTCTTTATAAAGGTGTGGGTCATCCCAGAAGTAATGTCTTAAATCATAGAAAAACTTTTTTATGTTGTTGGTATGTGAAACTAGGTGGTATAAATTTAGCAACAACGTAATTAGCATAATCAGCATACCATGGAGCAGTATGAGAAGAATTTATGACAGCTAATTGTTCATCAGGAAAGCTATCATCAATAGGTAGTGGGTCATCAAGAACATTCTCTAACCTAGACAAGTTGTCTGCAACGGGGTTCTCAGCTCCCTTTCTACCAATAATATGCAAATCAAATTCTTGTAGCAAGAGAACCCATCTAATAAGTCTAGGTTTAGCATCTTTCTTTTCCATAAGATATTTAATAGCAGCATGATCAATGTGAACAGTTACTTTAGAATCAACAATATAAGGTCTGAACTTAGCACAAGCAAATACAACCGCTAAAAATTCTTTTTCAGTAGTAGCATAATTTCTCTGGGCACTGTCTACAGTTTTACTAGCATATTGGATAACATTTAATTTCTTATCAACTCTTTGCCCTAGAACAACACCTACAGCGTAATCACTAGCATCACACATAATTTCAAAGGGTAAATTCCAATTAGGTGGCTGAACAATAGGTGCAGAAATCAATGCTTTCTTAAGTATTTCAAATGCTTCTACACAATCATCATCAAAGACAAAAGGAATATCTTTTTGTAAGAGATTAGTCAGAGACCTGGAGATTTTAGAGAAGTCCTTAATGAACCTCCTATAAAAACCGACATGACCAAGGAAACTTCTTATACCTTTAATGTCCTTGGGACACGGCATCTTTTCAATAGCATCAACTTTAGCTTTATCAACTTCAATACCTCTTTCAGAAATTTTATGCCCCAAGACAATACCTTCATTAACCATAAAGTGGCACTTCTCCCAATTCAAGACAAGATTAGTTTCTTCACATCTCTGCAAAATTCGATCAAGGTTGCTTAAGCAATCATCAAAAGAAGTTCCATAAACGGAGAAATCATCCATCAAAAGCTCAACAATCTTTTCACAAAAATCAGAGAATATAGCCATCATGCATCTTTGAAAGGTAGCAGGTGCATTACATAAACCAAAAGGCATACGTCTATAAGCAAAGGTACCGAAAGGGCAAGTGAAAGTGGTCTTTTCTTGATCCTCTTTTGACACAGGTATTTGAGAGAAACCAGAATAACCATCTACAAAGCAAAAAATGTGTATGTTTGGATAATCTTTCTAGCATTTGATCAATAAAAGGTAAGGGGTAATGATCCTTTTTAGTAGCTTTATTTAATTTGTGGAAATCAATTACCATCCTCTAACCTGTAACAATTCTTTGTGGGATCAATTCATCTTTATCATTAGGAACAACAGTAATACCTCCCTTTTTAGGGACACAATGGACAGGACTTACCCACTGACTATCAGCAACGGGATAAATTATACCTGCCTCCAGAATCTTTAGTATTTCTTTCCTTACCACTTCTTTCATCTTAGGATTTAACCATCGTTGGTGATCAACAACTAGTTTAGCGTCTTTCTCCAATTTTATTTTGTGCTGGCGTAGAGTGGGACTAATGCGCTTAAGATCATCAAGAGTATATCCAATAGCAGCACGGTGCTTCTTCAGAGTTTTCAATAGTTTCTTTTCTTCATGCTCTGAACGGTTAGCACTAATAATAACAGGATATATCCTCTTTTCATCAAGATAAGCATATTTAAGAGTATCAGGTAGAGGAGGATCCCCTAGTATTTCAACAGGCAAGTTGTGTTTCAAAATAGGTCCCTGTTTAAAGAATACTTCATCTATTTCCCTTCTTTCATTCATAAACATATCATTTTCATGGTCTAGCAAATATTGTTCTAAAGGATCATTAGGAGGTACAACAATAGAAGCAAGACCAATAATTTCATCTTTACTAGGCAATTCCTCATCACGGGGTTGTCTACGAAATTTAGCAAAGTTAAACTCATGAGACATATCCCCCAAACCAATAGTAACAACATCCTTTTCGTAGTCTATCCTAGCATTAACAGTATTCAAGAAGGGTCTACCAAATATAATGGGACAAAAGTTATCTTGTGGGGAACCAAGAACAAGAAAATCAGCAGGATATTTAACTTTCCCACACAAGACTTCAACATCTCTAACAATCACAACTGGTGAAATAGTGTCTCTATTGGCAAGCTTAATTGTAACATCAATTTCTTCTATCTCAGCAGGTGCAATATCATGCATAATTTCTTTGTATAAGGAATGAGGTATTGCACTTGCACTAGCACCCATATCACATAAGCCATGATAACAATGGTCTCCTATTTTAACAGAAATAAAAGGCATGCCAACAACAGGTCTATGTTTATTTTTAGCATCAGGTCTAGCAATTCTTGCAGTTTCCTCACAGAAGTAAATAACATGTCCATCAATATTATCAGCCAAGAGATCTTTAACCATAGCAATACTAGGCTCAACTTTAATTTTCTCAGGGGGTTTGGGTGTCTAAAAAATATTACTTTTGTTGACTACAGTTGAATCTTTAGCATGATCCTTTATTCTATCAGGGAAAGGTGGTTTCTCAATATAAGCAGTAGGGACAATAGGATCATTATAAGTGATAGTCTTTTCTTCAACTTTAATAGGTGCAACTACTTTTACTTTAATGGAAGGATTATATTTAAAACACTTCTCCTTAGGGAGATCAACATGAGTAGCAAATGATTCACAGAAAGAAGCTACTATCTCAGAGTCAAGTCCATATTTAGTGCTAAATTCACGGAAAACATTGGTATCCATAAAAGATTTAACACAATCAAACTTAGGTGTTATACCTGACTCCTTACCTTCGTCGAGATCACAATCTTCAGAGTTGCGTTTAATTTTTTCCAATAAATCCCATTTGAATTCAATAGTCTTCATCATAAAAGAGCCAGTACAAGAAGTATCGAGCATGGAGTGATTATTGAGAGAAAGCCGAGCATAAATTTTTTGAATAATCACTTCTCTTGAGAGCTCATGATTGGGGCATGAATATAACATTGACTTAAGCCTCCCCCAAGCTTGAGCGGTGCTTTCTCCTTCGCGAGGCCAAAAATTATATATATAATTATGATCACGATGAACAAGATGCATAGGATAAAACTTCTGATGAAATTCCGATTTCAATCGGTTGTAGTTCCATGATCATATATCATCACATAGCCTAAACCATGTCAATGCCTCTCCCTTCAAAGATAAAGGGAAGACCTTCTTCTTGATAACATCCTCGGGCATACCTGCAAGCTTAAATAATCCAAAAACTTCATCCACATAGATTAGGTGTAAATCAGGATGCAATGTTCCATCACCTGTGAAAGGATTAGCTAGCAATTTCTCTATCATACCCGAAGGAATTTCAAAGTAAACATTTTCAGTAGGTTCAGTAGGTTGAGGAGCAACTCTTTTCTCTACTGGTTGGGGTGAAGATACCCCGAACAAGCCCCGCAAAGGATTACTTTCCATAGTAACAAGTGACAGTAAATTTCAGCACACTATATAAATTTTTCCTTACCAAATTCCACCTACCAAAGGCGCTTCACTCCCCGACAACAGCGCCAGAAAAGAGTCTTGATGACCCACAAGTATAGGGGATCTATCATAGTCCTTTCAATAAGTAAGAGTGTCGAACCCAACGAGGAGCAGAAGGAAATGATAAGCGGTTTTCAGTAAGGTATTCTCTGCAAGCACTGAAATTATCGGTAACAGATAGTTTTGTGATAAGGTAATTTGTAGCAGGTAACAAGTAATGAAAGTAAATAAGGTGCAGCAAGATGGCCCAATCCTTTTTGTAGCAAAGTACAAGCCTGGACAAACTCTGATATGAAGGAAAGCGCTCCCGAGGACACATGGGAATTATCGTCAAGCTAGTTTTCATCACGCTCATATGATTCGCGTTCGTTACTTTGATAATTTGGTATGTGGGTGGACCGGTGCTTGGGTGCTGCCCTTTCTTGGACAAGCATCCCACTTATTATTAACCCCTATTGCAAGCATCCGCAACTACAAAAGAAGAATTAAGGTAAACCTACCCATAGCATGAAACATATGGATCCAAATCAGCCCCCTACGAAGCAACTCATAAACTAGGGTTTAAGCTTCTGTCACTCTAGCAACCCATCATCTACTTATTACTTCCCAATGCCTTCCTCTAGGCCCAAACAATGGTGAAGTGTCATGTATTCGACGTTCACATAACACCACTAAAGGAAAGACAACATACATCTCATCAAAATATCGAACGAATACCAAATTCACATGACTACTTATAGCAAGACTTCTCCCATGTCCTCAGGAACAAAAGTAACTACTCAAAAATCATATTCATGTTCATAATCATAGGGGTATTAATATGCATAAAGGATCTGAACATATGATCTTCCACCAGATAAACCAACTAGCATCAACTACAGGGAGTAGTCAACACTACTAGCAACCCACAGGTACCAATCTGAGGCTTTGGAACAAAGATTTGATACAAGAGATGAACTGGGGTTTGAGAGGAGATGGTGCTAGTGAAGATGTTGATGGAGATTGACCCCCTCCCGATGAGATGATCGTTGGTGATGACGATGGCGATGATTTCCCCCTCCCGGAGGGAAGTTTCCCTGGCAGAATAGCTCTGCCGGAGCCCTAGATTGGTTCCACCAAGGTTTCGCCTTGTGGCGGCGGTGTTTCTTCCCGAAAGCTTGCTTATGATTTTTTCAGGGTAAAAGACTTCATATAGCGGAAGATGGTCACCGGAGGCCTGCCAGGGGGCCCACGAGGTAGGGGGGCGCCCAGCGGGGTAGGGCGCGCCCCCCACCCTCGTGGCCAGGGTGTGGACCCCCTCTGGTGGATTCTTTTGCCAGTATTTTGTATTAATTCCAAAAATAACTTCCGTGAAGTTTCAGGACTTTTGGAGCTGTGCAGAATAGGTCTCTAATATTTGCTCCTTTTCCAGCCCAGAATTCCAGCTGCCGGCATTCTCCCTCTTCATGTAAACCTTGTAAAATAAGAGAGAATAAGCATAAGTATTGTGACATAAAGTGTAATACAGCCCATAATGCAGTATATATCGATATAAAAGCATGATGCAAAATGGATGTATCCCCCCCCCTGCGCAAATTAAGTACACCTCAAATTAGCCTCCATGCTTATGAAGGAATGATTTGCACTTACGAAAGGATATGTGCGGATGACTTAGGTGGGATGATAAGGCAAGAGAATCACTTCCTTGTCCTTATTAGCGATCATGAATTCGCCGAGGTACTTGCTCGCATAGTCATGGTGTTCTTTGCAAACTGCCAAGAAGCTCTCGTGCATATAGTACGGGTCCGCGACGCAGATATATTTTATGTTCTCGATCCTGATGAGGTAGTTGAGGTACAGCGCATACATGCGGATGAACTGGAAATCCAGCTTGGTCATGTGTAACATGTCGTAGATGTTGTCAAATCGCATGCTGAACTGATTCACGGGCCAGTTCTTGACATACAACTTCCCAGTCGGCACCTTAGCCGCGTAAAGCGGGTACATCTTCATGGAGTCTCCTTGGATTATTATTCAGTATGTGCTCTAGCGCTTTCGCAGGTAGGACAGGATGGCCGGCGACATGGACACGCTGTGCACCTTCGACGGGTATTCTGTCTACCACCTTGGGCTTCAGAGGTGGCTGGCTGCTTGAAGCAGCTCTGGCTCCTTTAGGGCCTTTCTTGTCCGGTCTCCTCCTTTGCTTCTTGGCGGGTGGCGGTAGTGAGCCCACCATACCTTCCCTAACCACCACCCCTAGTGTCGTCGGGCTAATCAGTGGACGGGCCTCGGGGTTGCTGGGTACAGGCAGCATCTGGAGGCATCTCCTGCAAGGATCGCTTGAAGAGAGACTTTTTGCATTCCGCCTTAGGATGTTCCGGCTCCAGCAAATCAGGCAGCATCAAGTCATCATCTCCATGCTCATAGCCTGAGTCTTTGTCGTCCTAAGCCATCAATCCTCCATCATCATAGGCAGTATTGAAATACTTGTCCATGTCATCATCAACATTTGCTCCTTTAACAGCGGGGGCTACATCATCTGGCACTAATGGAGGCTCTCCCTCGCATCGTCCGCTATCACTCGCCACGACAGGTGCAGGTAATGTGGTAGGTGGGGTGGTGTTCATACCTTCTTGAGAAGGTGGCGTTGGCGTGATACTGGGCACCTCAAGCCGAAGAAGAGACATCAGCCAAGGCAAGAACTAGCTCTTGCATGCGCCAATCATCTTAGGGGTCTCATCGTCATCGACTCATACCGGAGGAGGAAAATCCTCGAAGCCCGCTAAGACACTGGCCACGTTAACCTTGAAGATGCCATCGGGCATCTCTCGGTTGTGGAACATGCGGTCCTTCGGCTTCACGGTCGTTGCCTTTCCCACGGCCACCTTCTGGCCCTTGATGTCGTAGATTAGGGTGAACGGGGTGCCGGCGGCCTACGAAGGAGACATGTCTGTGACGTCAAACATCTGAAAGGCAACTGAAACGGAAGACTATAGACACGCTGGTGAAAAGGGTATGACGCGTAATTACCGTGAGGGCGTCGACCTCAGCAAGCGATGAAGGCCCACCGAGCATGCAAGAGATGGAGGTCGGGCTCCTATGAACAGGAGCGGGACCTTTTGCGGTCGCTTGAGCAGGTGCTGGTGCTATTGTGTTCGCCGAATTGCTCCCGACAAAGCTGGGAAGGGGAAAGTCCTCCGGCCATGCATTTGGATTTTTCTTCGTGAAATCAAAAAGTGCCCGAAGCAAGCTGACCACCGCGTCAGTGACCGCTGCATTGATGGCCCCGAGCAACTCTTCTTTGGTCTCAGCTTTGGTCTTATTGACCACAATCGCGACCTTCTCGTCGATGCTCTGCTGAGCGACGACCGACCGTCTCTTCCTTCTTTCCTCTGGCTCCTCGTGGTAGCACGTCTTCCACGAGGCGCCATGTCTGACACCGTGCACACGTCCATAGGACGGTGACTTGTCCACCGGGAACTTTTTCAGTATGTTCAGGGCCCGGTTGAATGGGGTGTCCCACTTGGGCCTCGCCGACGACTGTGGTGACTCGTCGCTTTCGGCTGCATTTTGGTGCTGCTCTTTCCGCAAAAGGAACGTGGATGGTTTACTAATGTGACAAAAATTGATATCGAATTGATTGGAAGCTAATATGATAATGTGGTAATATAACAATTACCAGAAGTCTCATGAACTCCCTCGTGTTCGGGTCCGTGTAAAAGATCTTTTTGACTTTGTCCCACTTGTACCGGGCCCTGATCCAGTCATGCTCCAGTGGGTCGGTGAACTCTGCCAAGGGGTCTGGGATTCCATGACTTTCATGTTCGGCATCCTCCTGGGCCCATACGTGCCTCTTCCCCTCGTAACCACAGCTTCCGAGGTGGTGGGGAGGCGTGTTCCTGGCCTGGAACGCCTTCATTTTCTCTGACTTTGCCTTGACACTTTCTTTACCGCAATTCTCCTTGAATTTTGCAAAGTCCTCTTCCATTATTGACGGATTATCAGCATGAATCTTGGACCACGGTTCATTCTTCGCAATCTCTTTTTTCACCCGAACTTTCCAGGAGGACAAGTTGTTGGTGAACGTCACCATCGCCTTGTCATTTATCTTTGTCATGGCGATTTCTTCCCACGGATCTTTATATTTTTCTTCATTCCAGCCGGGGAACAAGAACCTATTGTGCAACTTCTTTAGGAGCATGTTCTCCATATGTGGTATGAGCCTCAACCTCTCGTCGTTGATGTTGGCGGTTTCCTTGAGGACGCATCCAAGTTGATTGCCCCAGCACGAGCGCGCTTCCTCCGGCGCTGTTGGCTCTAACTTCTTGGGGTGCATCACCGTGACCACAATTTGTCCGACGCCAAGCTCGTTTCGTCTTCGTGTCCTCTTCTTCTTCGTTGCTTTACCGGCTACGACAGTATCGTTGCCGGTCTCGGGGGTGGTGTCGCTCCCGGTGCCAGTGTCGGGGGTGGCGTCGGTGCCACTGCCGCCACCATTTAACCCCATCTGGTGTTTGTCCAGGTAATCGAAATAGTGATTTGCTGCCTCGATGGGGTCTTCGAGGCGAGCAGAACCACCCGCGGCTTCGGCGTCGGTAGACATGTTTCCTATTCAACAATTGTAAATAAAAGATGTAATGAAGAGAAAAAAGGGGCCTATATTTGGTCGGAATGTTGATTCATTCCCCTTCTGGCAAATCTCGGGTACTCCATATGTCCTAGTTTCTAGCACAAGTCATGCTGAAATCACGGAAATTTTCGGCATGAACTTTGCTAAAAAGTGGACATATGGAGCTCCTGAAATTTGCCGGAACAGAAATGAATCAACATTCCGACAAAACATAGGCCACTCGGATAATTTTCGACATTCAACCAACATTGCAAAACCAACATATAACATCAATGACATATATCATTCAAGCAAAAGCATGCTTGTACTTAAATGCACAAAAATGACAAAAATAGCTACAAACTTGCTCTCTCTCTCTCTACTGTTTTTGCTAACTTGCTCAAATTTTGCTAACTTTGCTAACTCTGCTACTGTTTTTTTAATTTGCTACTGTTTTTATACCTAATTTTTTGCTACTGTTTTTTTAAATTGCTACTGTTTTCTAAACTTTGCTACTATTTTTTTAAATAATTGCTATTGTTTTTTATACCTATTTGCTAATCAGCTACTGCCCTAATTTGCTAAGAAAAGTAGATAACTTTGCTAACTTTGCTAAATTTGCTAACTTGCCCTAAAATCCCTAAACAGAGAGAGAGGAGGGCAGGGGAGAGGAGAGGGAGAGGAGGGCAGGGGAGAGGAGAGTGAGAGGAGGGCAGGGGAGAGGAGAGGGAGAGGAGGGCAGGGGAGAGGAGAGTGAGAGGAGGGCAGGGGAGAGGAGAGGGAGAGGAGGGCAGGGGAGAGGAGAGGAGAGGCTTACAGCGAGGGAGGTCAAGCTCGGGCGGCGGCGGTGGAGGGCGGTGGACGGCGGCGGCGGCGAGGTCGAGGGCGCGCGGGCAGGGGAGAGGCGGGGGCGGCGTTGTGGTCGAGGGCGGGCAGGGGAGACAACGGTGAGGTCGAGGGCGGGCTCGGGAGATGGCCGGCGACGAGGTTGACGGTGGCCAGGGCGATGGACGGCGCGAGGGCGGGCAGGGCGACGGCAGCGGTGACATAGTGGGGGAAGAGGGTGGGGAGAGTGGGGGAATTGGGACTTGGCGGACTTGGAAAAATTTAAGCCCTCGCGGGTTAACTCAAAATAGTAGTAGCGCTGGATTGTGAACCAGCGCTATAGCTAACTTAGCTATAGCACTAGGTTGTAAAGCAGCGCCACTGCTAATGGCACATAGTAGTAGCGCTTTTTTAGAACCCAGCGCTATAGCTAGCTATAGCGCTGGGTTACAATCCAGCGCTACTGCTAACTGTTCCAATTTTTATTCTTTTCCTTTTATAGTTTTTAGTTTTCTTTTCTTTTATTATTTTCCTTTTCTCTTCTGTTTACTTTTCTTTTTTCTTTTGTACTGCTTTCTCCCTTTTGTTTTTGTTTTTTTATTTTTCTCCCGACGATCGCGTCTCCCTCTCCCCCACTGGGCGAATATCACCGGAACCATGCATGTGGTGGTAACATATCAGTTGATCGATAACGGTTACTTAAGTGCGTACACAAAATATATATATATATATATATATATATATATATATATATATATATATATATATATATATATGTAGGTTTCTGATCAGCTGCGTCGACGACGTTTCACATTGAGCTTCTTCCCTTTCTTCTTCGTTGCCGAGTAATTGAGCCCCTCCTTGTGACTTTTCCGGAGCCATGGAGTACGATCTTTCTTAGGTAATGTAGTATTGATTCTTCTTTCCACGTATGCTTCATCGTCATCATCATCTTCCCTCATCGGGTTGTCGTATTGGTTGTAGTCTTCCTGGTCAGTTATGAAGAAGCATTGTGTCACGTGCTCCTTTTGGATCTCCTCACGACAACACAGCTGGGATTGGCCTGGTCAGTTATGAAGAAGCATTGTGTCACGTGCTTAGCATGTACCCATGGCTCATTTTTGGCGATGACGTTAACGTTCACGGGAGTGCTCTTCGCGTCGGGTATAGACATGGTGGTGAAATACTTGTTTTCTCTTACGACGTCCTTGGCCCATCTGACACGGAACATCGTCGCATCATGCATTCCAGCATAGTCAAGCTCCCAGATCTCTTCGACCCTTCCGTAGAATCTTTCAGTTGTGACATTGGCGTCGGTCACGCATTGAATTTTCACCCCGGAGTTCTGGTAATCACTGTCCATGTCTTTGGCCTCTGTGTAGAACGTGTACCCATTGATATCGTAGGATTGATAGGTTGCGAGCTTGGGCGCGGGGCCATGTGCTAAGGCGTGTATGAGCAATCCGTCCGAACTACCCTCTTCCGGGGGATTTTCAAGTACTTGTTGTTTAAACCAACACAAGGAAGTGGCGTTGTGCTCTACAGTAACTCCGTCGTCCGTATTGAGCATCCCCTTATCACGGTACTTCTTTGCGATGGTTTTTTGTGTTGGGCCACATAATCATCTACCACATCTAGGTGTTGTAGCACTACTAAGTTAGCCCTGTCAAAGTCGTTCCGTCGATCCGAGTAGTCCATGTGCAATTCCCTTTGGCCGTTGTTGTGACCATCTCCTTCGAGCTTCCCATCGTGCTTCTTGACGGGCAAACCAACAATAGGGTCTCCGACGCTTATATAATT
The DNA here is from genome assembly GCF_002575655.3 of Aegilops tauschii subsp. strangulata. Classification (NCBI taxonomy): domain Eukaryota; kingdom Viridiplantae; phylum Streptophyta; class Magnoliopsida; order Poales; family Poaceae; genus Aegilops; species Aegilops tauschii. Next base: position 190,621,561 of record NC_053038.3, read on the forward strand.
CTCCCAAAAGGAGACGCACTCATGCGTCAGATACCCCTGGACGATGCTCCCTTCGGGACGGGACATGTTACGAATGAATCCTTTGATGACCCCATTCATCCTCTCGAACGACATTATGCTGTGAAGGAATGTCGGCCCGAGGTCGATAATGTCGTCCACGATGTGGACACACAGATGCACCATGACGTCAAAGAACGCGGGCGGGAAGTACATCTCAAGCTCACATAGTATGACAACGATCTCTTCCTGTAGCCTTCGGAGCTGCTTCACACTTATGGACTTTCGAGATATAACATCGAAGAAGTTGCAGAGACCAGTAAGCGTGTCACAGACGTGCTTCTCCATTATCCCTCTAACGGCAACCGGGAGTATCTGCGTCATCATGACATGACAGTCATGAAACTTCATCCCGCTGAACCTTTTCTTCTTGGGGTCTAGAAATCTGCTTATCTTCCCACAGTAATGGGAACTGACTTTGATTCCCATAAGGCACTTGATGAATTGATCGATCTCCTTCGCACATAAGGTGAAGCAAGAAGGGGGGCAATAATTCTCCTCCTTCTTGTTGACTTTTCTGCCCCTTTCCCCTCCTCTGTCTCTGTCTCCGTCTTTTCCATCAACTTATTACGGTGGAGATCTTTCTGTTGGGGAACTAGTAATTTCAAAAAAAAATCCTACGCACACGCAAGATCTATCTTGGTGATGCATAGCAACGAGAGGGGAGAGTGATATCCATGTACCCTCGTAGACCGTAAGCGGAAGCGTTATGACAACGCGGTTGATGTAGTCATACGTCTTCATGATCCGACTGATCCTAGCACCGAAGATACGGCACCTCCGTGATCTGCACACGTTCAGCTCGGTGACGTCCCACGAACTCTAGATCTAGCTGAGGTCAAGGGAGAGTTTCGTCAGCACGAGGGCGTGGTGACGGTGATGATGAAGCTACCGGCGCAAGGCTTCGCCAAAGCACTGCAATGATATGACCGAGGTGGAAATCTATGGAGGGGGGCACAGCACACGGCTAAACAATCAACTTGTGTGTCTATGGGGTGCCCCCCTCCCCCGTATATAAAGGAGTGGAGGAGGGGAGGGTCGGCCTTCTCATGGCGCGCCCAAGGGAGGAGTTCTACTCCCGGTGGGAGTAGGATTCCCCCCTTCCCTAGTTGGAGTAGGAGAAGAAGGAAGAGGGAGAGGGAGAGAATGAAAGGGGGGCCGGCCCCCTCCCAATTCGGATTGGGATTGGGGGGCGCGCCCCCACTTTGGCCGCGTCCTCCTCTCTCTCCCACTAAGGCCCATTAAGGCCCGATGACTCCCCGGGGGGTTCCGGTAACCCCCCGGTACTCCAGTAAATGCCCGAACTCACCCGGGACCATTCCGATGTCCAAACATAGCCTTCCAATATATCGATCTTTATGTCTCGACCATTTCATGACTCCTCGTCATGTCTGTGATCACATTCGGGACTCCGAACAGGTACATCAAACCACATAAACTCATAATACCAATCGTCATCGAATGTTAAGCGTGCGGACCCTACAGGTTCGAGAACTATGTAGACATGACCGAGACTCATCTCCGGTCAATAACCAATAGCGGAACCTGGATGCTCATATTGGTTCCTACATATTCTACGAAGATCTTTATCGGTCAAACCGCATAACAACATACGTTGTTCCCTTTGTCATCGGTATGTTACTTGCCCGAGATTCGATCGTCGGTATCTCAATACCTAGTTCGATCTCGTTACCGGCAAGTCTCTTTACTCGTTCCGTAATGCATCATCCCGTAACTAACTCATTAGTCACATTGCTTGCAAGGCTTATAGTGATGTGTATTACCGAGAGGGCCCGGAGATACCTCTCCGACAATCGAAGTGACAAATCCTAATCTCGATCTATGCCAACTCAATAAACACCATCGGAGACACCTGTAGAGCATCTTTATAATCACCCAGTTACATTGTGACGTTTGTTAGCACACTAAGTGTTCCTCCGGTATTCGGGAGTTGCATAATCTCATAGTCATAGGAACATGTATAAGTTATGAAGAAAGCAATAGCAATAAACTACACGATCATAGTGCTAAGCTAATGGATGGGTCAAGTCAATCACATCATTCTCTAATGATGTGATCCCATTAATCAAATGACAACTCATGTACATGGCTAGGAAACTTAACCATCTTTGATTAACTAGCTAGTCAAGTAGAGGCATACTAATGACACTCAATTTGTCTATGTATTCACACATGTACTAAGTTTACGGTTAATACAATTCTAGCATGAATAATAAACATTTATCATGATCTAAGGAAATATAAATAACAACTTTATTATTGCCTCTAGGGCATATTTCCTTCAGTCTCCCACTTGCACTAGAGTCAATAATCTAGATTACACAGTAATGATTCTAACACCCATGGAGTCTTGGTGTTGATCATGTTTTGCTCGTGAGAGAGGCTTAGTCAACGGGTCTGCAACATTCAGATCCGTATGTATCTTGCAAATCTCTATGTCTCCCTCCTTGACCTAATCGCGGATGGAATTGAAGCGTCTCTTGATGTGCTTGGTTCTCTTGTGAAATCTGGATTCCTTTGCCAAGGCAATTGCACCAGTATTGTCACAAAATATTTTCATTGGACCCGATGCACTAGGTATAACACCTAGATCGATATGAACTCCTTCATCTAGACTCCTTCAGTCGCTGCTTCCGAAGCAGCTATGTACTCCGCTTCACACGTAGATCCCGCCACGACGCTCTGCTTGGAACTGCACCAACTGACAGCTCCACCATTCAATAAAAATACGTATCCGGTTTGTGACTTGGAGTCATCCGGATCAGTGTCAAAGCTTGCATCAACGTAACCGTTTACGACGAGCTCTTTATCACCTCCATAAACGAGAAACATATCCTTAGTTCTTTTTAGGTATTTCAGGATGTTCTTGACTGCTGTCCAGTGATCCACTCCTGGATTACTTTGGTACCACCCTGCTATACTAATAGCAAGGCACACATCAGGTCTGGTACACAACATTGCATACATGATAGAACCTATGGCTGAAGCATAGGGAATGACTTTAATTTTCTCTCTATCTTCTGCAGTGGTCGAGCATTGAGTCTGACTGAATTTCACACCTTGGAATGCTGGCAAGAACCCTTTCTTTGCTTGATCCATTTTGAACTTCTTCAAAACTTTATCAAGGTATGTGCTTTGTGAAAGTCCAATTAAGCATCTTGATCTATCTCTATAGATCTTGATGCCCAATATATAAGCAGCTTCACCGAGGTCTTTCATTGAAAAATTCTTATTCAAGTATCCTTTTATGCTATTCAGAAATTCAGTATCATTTCCGATCAACAATATGTCATCCACATATAATATCAGAAATGCTACAGAGCTGCCACTCACTTTCTTGTAAATACAGGCTTCTCCAAAAGTCTGTATAAAACCATATGCTTTGATCACACTATCAAAGCGTATACTCCAACTCCGAGATGCTTGCACCAGTCCATAAATGGATCGCTGGAGCTTACACACTTTGTTAGCACCTTTTGGATCGATAAAACCTGCTGGTTGCATCATATACAACTCTTCTTTAAGATATCCATTAAGGAATGTAGTTTTGACATCCATTTGCCAAATTTCATAATCATAAAATGCGGCAATTGCTAACATGATTCGGATGGACTTAAGCATCGCTACGGGTGAGAAGGTCTCATCGTAGTCAACTCCTTGAACTTGTCGAAAACCTTTCGCAACAAGTCGAGCTTTGTATATAGTAACATTATCGTCAGCGTCAGTCTTCTTCTTGAAGATCCATTTATTCTCTATGGCTTGCCGATCATTGGGCAAGTCAACCAAAGTCCACACTTTGTTCTCATACATGGATCCCATCTCAGATTTCATGGCCTCAAGCCATTTTGCGGAATCTGGGCTCATCACCGCTTCCTCATAGTTCATAGGTTTGTCATGGTCAAATAATATGACCTCCAGAATAGGATTATCGTACCACTCTGGTGCGGATCTTACTCTGGTTGACCTACGAGGTTCGGTAGTAACTTGATCAGAAGTTTCATGATCATCATCATTAGCTTCCTCACTAGTTGGTGTAGGAATCACTGGAACTGACTTCTGTGATGTACTACATTCCAACTCGGGAGAAGGTACAATTACCTCATCAAGTTCTACTTTCCTCCCACTCACTTCTTTCAAGAGAAACTCCTTCTCTAGAAAGGATCCATTCTTAGCAACGAATATCTTGCCTTCGGATCTGTGAAAGAAGGTGTACCCAACAGTCTCCTTTGGGTATCCTATGAAGACACATTTCTCCGATTTGGGTTCGACCTTATCAGGTTGAAGCTTTTTCACATAAGCATCGCAGCCCAAACTTTAAGAAACGACAACTTGGGTTTCTTGCCAAACAACAATTCATAAGGTGCCGTCTCAACGGATTTAGATGGTGCCCTATTTAATGTGAATGCAGCTGTCTCTAAAGCATAACCCCAAAACGATAGCGGTAAATCAGTAAGAGACATCATAGGTCACACCATATCTAGTAAAGTACGATTACGACGCTCGGACACACCATTACGCTGTGGTGTTCCGGGTGGCGTGAGTTGCGAAACTATTCCGCATTGTTTCAAATGAAGACCAAACTCATAACTCAAATATTCTCATGCACTATCAGATTGTAGAAACTTTACTTTCTTGTTACGATGATTTTCCACTTCACTCTGAAATTCTTTGAACTTTTCAAATGTTTCAGACTTATATTTCATCAAGTAGATATACCCATATCTGCTCAAATCATCTATGAAGGTCAGAAAATAACGATACCCGCTGCGAGCATCAACACTCATCGGACCGCATACATCAGTATGTATTTTTCCAACAAGTCTGTTGCTCGCTCCATTGTTCCAGAGAACAGAGTCTTAATCATCTTGCCCATGAGGCATGGTTCGCAAGCATCAAGTGATTCCAAAAACCCATCAGCATGGAGTTTCTTCATGCGCTTTACACCAATATGACCTAAACAGCAGTGCCACAAATAAGTTGCACTATCATTATTAAACTTATATCTTTTGGCTTCATGTCACGCCCAATATGCGACTCTATCCTAGAGGAACTCGAAGGTCCCACCAAGGATAGAACCGCATATTGACACGCTTTTGCAAGGTGGATATCATTACATCGTACCATTACATAATAGTTGGGGATACATACAAGGCATACAATGCCACATGAATACATCAACACCATACATGAGAACAACATCCGACTACGGATGAAACACAAACAAAAGCTCAAACGACATCCACCCTGCTAGCCCAGGCTGCCGACCAGGAACCTAACCCAAGATCGACGAAGAAGAGGAAGAACTCCAAAACAAGCAAACATCGCTCTTGCGTCATGATCATCACATTACCTGTACCTGCAACTGTTGGTGTAGTAATCTGTGAGCCACGAGGACTCAGCAATCCCATTACCATGGGTATCAAGAGTATCAAAGCTTAACGGGTATGGAATGGATAAGTGGTGAGGTTGCAGCGATCGACTAAGCATTTTATGGTGGCTAACTTACGAGTACAAGAATAAGATGAGAAACTACGCAACGGTCGCAAACTAGTGATGATCAAGAAGTGATCCTGAACTACTTACGTTCAAACATAACTCCACCGTTTCCTCCTCTCGAACTTCCCCAAAAAGAGACAATCACGGTTACGCAACGCGGTTGGTGTATTTTAATTGAGTTTACTTCAAGTCTTCTACAATCAGATATTAACAAATTCCCATCTGCCACATAACTACGGGCACGGCTTTTGAAAGTTTAAACCCTGCAGGGGTGTCCCAACTTAGCCCATGACAAGCTCACGATCTGCGGAGACAGTCCTCCATCGCGGGACCCTCCGATCAGACTCGGAATCCCGGTGCACAAGACATTTCGACAACGGTAAAACTAATCCAGCAAAGCCTCACGGCGTGTCGACACTCTCATAGTAGCCGCGCGTATCTCGTCTCAGGCAACGTCCGGATGGGTCAGCCTACAGGTATATACAAAATACCTCGAGTTTCCCCTAGGCGGCCCCGCAGTCTGCCCATTTGGGACCAACACCATCAGCACTAGCCCCTCCCTGTATGTAGAAAAATCCTCGTGTTCATGACGCCCTATGCCAGTTAATTATTTAGTTCAATATTATTATGGCAAATGTTAAAACCAATGTTGGGCCTTGCTGGAAGAGTTTTATTCAAAGCGAACTGTCAAGAGGGCCCCATACCCCTCACCGTGTTAGCGACGCAAAATCAAGGAACATAACACCGGTATGATGGAAACTAGGGCGACAAGAGTGGAACAAAACACTAGGCATAAGGCCGAGCCTTCCACCCATTACCAAGTATATATGTGCATTAGTTAAATAAGAGATATTGTGATATCCCATATTATCCATGATATCCATGTCCCAACATGGAACAACTTGCAACTGCACCTGCAACTAGCAACGCTATAAGAGGGGTTGAGCAAAGCGGTAACATAGCCAAACAACGGTTTGCTAGGAAGGGTGAAAAGGTTAGAGGCTATCATGGCAATTTGGGAGGCTTGATAAACAAGTGGTAGGTAGCGCGACATAGCGATAGCATCAAGACAACTAGCATAGCAAAGATAGTAGTGAGATCCAAGGTGACGGTCATCTTGCCTGAAATCCCGCTAGGAAGAAGAACGAGTCCATGAAGAAGACGAACGGCGTAGACGAACCAAGAGAAGTCGAACGAATCCTCACGATCACAACGAAACACGAACTATCGGGAAGAAGCACAAGCGGAAAGAAGCAAACAACATAGTAAACAACCAACACATAAACATGGCATGATGCACAACCAAGTATGATGCATGTTTGGTTTAATGAGGCATGGCATGGCAAAGTGCAACAAACAATACTACAATTTAAGTGGAGCTCAAAATGCAACGAGTTGCGTATTGATGAAACACCAGATTCAACTATTTAGTTCACCACCGTTTGGGTACCCAACAATATTAAATGTTGATTAACATGGAAAGAGGTGAAGCATAATTAAACTACCTATCTATGCAAGTTTAAATGAGGCCGGAACAACAAGCAACAACTCCGGAAAAATCCTCATATGCATATTTCGAATTTGGTACTGTTCTACCCTATACATAATTTTAATGTTGTTAAACAGCAAAATAAAGTGCAGCAAGTTAATCTATGCATTGTTCTACCCCATTTGCATATATAGTTTATTTAAATTAGAGCTACGGTTATTAAGTTATGAAATAAACCATTTTAACATGTCCTTTATGCAAATTAATGCAAACAGCCATATAAACATTTTTAACATGGAAGAAAGTTGAATATTACGAAAGTAAATGAAATTCTAAGCAAGATGCATATATGACAAGGCACTCAACATGGTCATGGCATCAACATAGAGGGATGAAATATGCAAAATAATTATGATAATGCAACAACCATAATAAACACATGGCAACAACTAAAATAAATGGAAGGCATCTAGAGCATCGATCTCGGGGCGTTACAACTCTCCTCCACTAACAGATGATCTCGTCCCTTGATCTTAGGAACAAGACGGACGGAAAAAAAAGGATGAGGTAAAACAAGAGCGCAAGAGAGAAGATGAACAAGAACGAGAGCACTCGGGTAGAAAAGAGGAACGGTGATTATGACAAGAATCAAAAGTTCAAGGAACAAGAGACTCTGAACCACTCCGGTTAGAACAAGATAGAAAAGGTATAAGAATGAAAGATTTGGGATAGCATCCCGGTATAAGAGAAAAAGGAGAGGTAGACAAGATAAGAGATTTCAAAAGAGGACGCCACACTCCGGTAAATAAATAAACAAGGAAATAAAAGGGTCATGGAGGAACGAAATAATGGATCAAAGAGAGTAACAGCACCATGCCTCCGGAACTAAAGAATAGAAAGTAAATCATTGGACAGAAAAGAAAGGGGGAAACAAAAGACAACTTGCACCATAGTTGAATTGAGAAGCATCCTTGCAAAGAAGGATTGAACGGAGTTGTTGGAAATTCAACAACGAAAGAATAAGCTTGTTGTGGGCTTATGGATAACATGTCAAAATTATGAGGTGATAACTGGCCACAAACGGAAATGATTGAATAGCTGAGAAGAACGAAGAAATGCAAAACTCCACTTCAAAAGAATGCGGAGAGTTAATTGCACTTCGAGATGCAAGAAGAAAAGATACTTGCGCTCCTCCAACAAGAATCTTCATGAACACTTGAAGAATGAATTAAATCCTTAACGCACCACCGTGAAGAACTCTGATAACAAAAGGATGATGAGATAGAATTGAAGGATGAAAAGAATAAGATTAAAGCCTTGCGATGATTTAGATGAAGGTTCCGACGAGACAACCGGGGAAGCTTTGAACTCCGGAAAAGAAAAGATGGAAACACTTCGAACCGAGATTGTGATATGATGAACAAACTCCAAAAAGAAGAGATTAATCAACTTGATGAAAGAAGAATAAGAATTATGTTATGCTTATCCTCCACCAATTAAATTGATGAGAAGCAATGGATTGCATACAACTTATTCACGCTGGAAAAGATTAAGGGAGATATCGCGCAAAACTTGGGAAGGTCTTCATGAACCGCCGCTAGGACTGGAAAGAATGAATGAATTGATATCATAAGAACGGAAGTGAACATCTTAAATGAACCACGGTGACAATGAAAATGAACGAAGATACTTGAGTGAATCAAGATGCAAGAGAACGAAGAGACCGCGAACTGATTAAAGAATGCTTGAACGAAGCACCGGGACAAATAAGGGAACGAACAATGCTGAAACCTTGGAACGAAGAAATATTCCAAAATGAAGGCCTTCGGAGAGTCGAAACGGAAGACAACTCCTGATATACTCCGGATGGGTAAGAAAAGAATTGCACAATTGGAAACAATTTGAGAGGATAACATCAAGATAGCACCACAATTCTCCGGGAGAACGGACAAGATTTAGAGGAAAAAAACTCTTATTCGGTCTTCAAATGTTGAGAAAGATGATGAGAACATCACCCAAAATTGTTGAAGCACTCCGAGAGAATGAAAAATGAAGCGGTTGAGCCAACAATGAAAATAATTTGAAATCGAACTTGGAGAAGGCGTATGACTGATGAAATCCATACTTACGTCAAACTTAGAAAAGAATTTGAGAATAACTATGGGAAAACTAGAAGAGTCAGGTAAGATCCTGGGAAAAGACCTGTGGGTTAGGGCCCACTAAAAAGAAACACCGTTGGAAAGGATTGTTTGAATGAGAAATGACGCACCAGAACGATTGAAAGAATCAAATGAGGTGACAACCTCGAATTAATTGAATGCAAACATGAATCTTCTGAGATGTCTTGAGCACTCCAGAAGGGTAAACTGGCGAGAGGCGAACGAGAAAGGGGAAACACTTCAGCCGAGGGAAAGAATATGATCAACACCAAAAAATTGAATTGGATCCACCAGAGAAGAAAACGAGACAAATAATGATGAACTAGACGAGAATTCATCCATTGAGATAATTGAGGAAAGACTGAAGAGGCTCCGCCAGAATGAAATTGATGCTCGAATAGAGGCTCAGACCCCGGGCAGACAAAGGGGTGGGAGGGCGGGAAAAACAAAGGCAACTTGGAACGGGGAACCGATGAATAACTTGAAGAGAAAAGCACCGGTTAAAATCAATGAGGAAAGAATGCAGAGGTTTCGCACGAGTAGGATGGATACTCGATTACGGACTCCGGCTTCAAGAAGAAAAGGGGTGGGTGGGTGGGAAAAATATAGACAACTCCGGATGTGGAAACAACGTCGGTTGAGAGAGAACTAAGGACTGATCTTGCAAAAGATGAAGAGGATCGAATCAACTTGACGAGAAATGCACCGGATGAAAGAGCTGACATCGCAACAAACGAAAACTAACTGCGTGATCCTAAAAAAATTTGAAGGGGAAGAGGAGTAATTCAAAACACCTACGTCAAGATTCCTTACCAGAGCGACGAAGGGGCTGAGGAGTAAAAAGAATTCCTACTTTCCGATATAACTAGACTCCAAAAAAGTTTTTCTTCTAGACTCAACAACGGCCAACTACGATCAATCAAGGGGGCTCCTATGGTCGGTCGTGGCTCCGACACCAACTCATCATGCCCAATATGCGACTCTATCCTAAAGGAACTCGAAGGTCCCACCAAGGATAGAACTGCATATTGACACGCTTTAGCAAGGTGGATATCATTACATCGTACCATTACATAATAGTTGGGGATACATACAAGGCATACAATGCCACATGAATACATCAACACCATACATGAGAACAACATCCGACTACGGATGAAACACAAACAAAAGCTCAAACGACATCCACCCTGCTAACCCAGGCTGCCGACCAGGAACCTTGAAAGGACATGCGGTGCCCCCATGTGTGGTTTTGGTAATTGATGACAATCTCTATGGACTAACGGTTGCCTTGAGTTATATTTGAAGGATTTGTCCATAGGATTGTCTTGAAGTCCATGTGTTGGTTTCAAGGAGTTTATGAGATGGCCAAAGTGCTTTTCAAGGAATTATCCAAAGATTGGTCATGTGAGAGTTGAGCTTATTGCAAGCATGTATTGAAGAAGAAGATTGTGTGAACATTCAAGTTTACCTTCAAGACATCATCCTAATGAAGAGAGTTGGAAATATTCAAGGTTGATCAAGACTAAGTACAGAGAGTGATTCAAGTTGATCAACACACAAAGCGCACAAGTTGTACCGAGAGGGACCAAGTGATCCCATGGTATGGTAACCATTGTCCATTACGCTTTGTGTACTAACCCATGGTCTACGTGAGAGTTCTTTGTGGGTTAGGTATGTTTCCATGGTCTTGCGTCAAGAGGAAGATCTCATACAACCCATGGAGGATGGCATCAAGTGGTGATCGTCATCAAGTTTGCAGTGTGCAAGTTCAAGTGGAGCAACACGAAAAGTGGCTCACCCACAATGGAGTATGGGGGAGCAATCAAGCTTGAAGCTTTCCATCCATTGTGTTGTCAATGGAATTGTGAAGATGTGCCGAAGAGTGGCTCACCCATAGTGGAGTATGGGGGAGCAATCAACTAGTCTTCATCGAGCCAACACAATCAAGAAAGGTGGTCCAACTTGAGGAAGTCAAGATCGTCGTCATCTAACTCAAGTGGACTATGTGCAAGGCAAAGGTTTTCCCTTGATAGGTTTTCTATTTTACCAGTCTCATAGTGGTAGTTGGGTGACCGGGTTGTAGGATCGATTGCCGTACTATCAAGGGGGGCTCTCTAGTGAGTAGCTTGATCGTATCGTTCGTCGAGAGCTCAAACCATTGCATCCTTGCATCATCTCTCTTGGTTCTTGTTTGGTTCTTCTCCTTGTGAGATTTGGATCTCATGGTCATCTTCTTGACAAGCTCGAGTTCATCGAATACCGATTTCATATGCATCTCCTTTTGTGTTTTCGGTGTTGGAGGTTTTACCGGTCTTAATTGAGAAAGGGTTCTCACCCTTTTATTTGGGGTATTTTCCCAATTGCTATTTCTTGATATTTCTATCAATAGTGTGTTTTCTCTTGTCCTTAGCTTTCCAACAAACTTGATTTCGTCGAATTTCGAGCTCGCATGCGAAAGTTGTGGTTGTTTTGATATAGCATGTTTTAAATAGAGAGGTTTGATACGTCTCCAATGTATCTATAATTTTTTATTGTTCCATGCTATATTATATTCTGTTTTGGACATATTGGGCTTTATTATACACTTTTATATTATTTTTGGGACTAACCTATTAACCGGAGGCCCAACCCAGAATTGTTGTTTTTTGCCTATTTCAGAGTTTCGCAGAAAAAGAATATCAAACGGAGTCCAAACGGAATGAAACCTTCGGGAACGTGATTTGCGGAACGAACGTGATCCAGAGGACTTGGACCCTACGTCAAGACATCAACCAGGAGGGCACGAGGTAGGGGGCGCGCCTACCCCCCCCCCAGGCGCGCCCTCCACCCTCGTGGGCCCCACGTTGCTCCACCGACGTACTTCTTCCTCCTATATATACCTACGTACCCCCAAACTACCAGATATGGAGCCAAAAACCTAATTCCACTGCCGCAACCTTCTGTACCCGTGAGATCCCATCTTGGGGCCTGTTCCGGAGCTCCGCCGGAGGGGCCATCGATCACGGAGGGCTTCTACATCAACACCATAGCCTCTCCGATGAAGTGTGAGTAGTTTACCTCAAACCTTCGGGTCCATAGTTATTAGCTAGATGGCTTCTTCTCTCTTTTTGGATCTCAAACCAATGTTCTCCCCCTCTCTTGTGGAGATCTATTCGATGTAATCTTCTTTTGCGGTGTGTTTGTTGAGACCGATGTATTGTGGGTTTACGATCAAGTTTATCTATGAACAATATTTGAATCTTCCCTGAATTCTTTTATGTATGATTGGTTATCTTTGCAAGTCTCTTCGAATTATCAGTTTGGTTTGGCCTACTATATTGATCTTTCTTGCAGTGGGAGAAGTGCTTAGCTTTGGGTTCAATCTTGCGGTGTCCTTTCAAAGTGACAGTAGGGGCAGCAAGGCATGTATTGTACTGTTGCCATCGAGGATAACAAGATGGGGTTTATATCGTATTGCATGAGTTTATCCCTCTACATCATGTCATCTTGCTTAAAGCATTACTCTGTTCTTATGAACTTAATACTCTAGATGCATGCTGGATAGCGATCGATGTGTGGAGTAATAGTAGTAGATGCAGGCAGGAGTCGGTCTACATGTCTCGGACGTGATGCCTATATATATGATCATACCTAGATATTCTCATAACTATGCTCAATTCTGTCAATTGCTCAACAGTAATTTGTTCACCCACTGTAAATACTTATGCTCTTGAGAGAAGCCACTAGTGAAACCTATGGCCCCGGGTCTATTTTCCATCATATTTAATCTCCCGACAACAAGCTATTTCTGACACCGTTTTTATTTTGTTTACTTTACTTTGCATCTTTATCATAAAAATACCAAAAATATTATCCTATCATATCTATCAGATCTCACTCTCGTAAGTGACAGTGTAGGGATTAACAACCCCTTATCGCGTTGGTTGCGAGGATTTATTTGTTTGTGTAGGTGCGAGGGACTCGTGCGTGGCCTCCTACTGGATTGATACCTTGGTTCTCAAAAACTGAGGGAAATACTTACGCTACTTTGCTGCATCACCCTTTCCTCTTCAAGGGAAAACCAATGCAGTGCTCAAGATGTAGCAAGAAGGATTTCTGGCACCGTTGCCGGGGAGTCTACGCAAAAGTCTACATGCCAAGTACCCATCACAAACCCTTATCTCCCGCATTACATTATTTGCCATTTGCCTCTCGTTTTCCTCTCCCGCACTTCACCCTTGCCATTTTATTCGCCCTATCTTTTCTGTTCGCCTCTTTTTCGCTTGCTTTTCATTTGCTCGTGTGTTGGATTGCTTGCTTGTCATTATGGCTAGTCCCCTATCTTCTCCATTGTCTCCCAAAAATGAAGTTCTTAATTTTAAGCAAAGGGAAGGAGAAAATCTAAAAGACGCTTGGTATAGAATTTGCAATGCTCAAAATAGATCTACCAGGAAGCAATCTACTTCCGTTCTTCTCCGCAATTTTTATGTAGGCGCTACTCCTTGGTACAGATATATCCTTGATACCATTACTGGAGGGAATTTTTTGGGTAGCCATACTTTTGATTCTTATAATGCTATGATAGATTTGTTTGGCTTACCCCCTCTTTTGGTTAATGGAACTATGTTAACTTTGGAGCATGTAATGCAAAGACTTGAAATTATTGAAAATAAAGTTGCTACCGTAGAGTTAATTGAAAATTTGGATAAAAAGATCCACAACCAAATTACCCAATATGGATCCAAAGTAGGAGTCACTTCGAAAAATATTAAGGAGAAGGAACCCATAGTTAATGAAAGAATAAATCAGGATTCCACTACAATCGATAAACTTGAGGGTATCATTACCAACTTGGGAACCGCTTTTTCTTCCGTAAAGAATACTCCAAGTCCTCCAACTAAAATTGCCAAGCTTATGTATGTTCCTAAAAATAAGGGTGAATCCTCTAGCAAGGAAACTGCGGATCTCAAATCTATAAGTATTCATCCCAATATCTTTGCTATCACTAAGGAACCATTTGCTACAAATGAATTTTGCGGTTATGTGCCTAGAAGTTTGATAATTAATAAAAAAAACTCCTAAGGATGATAGATGTCTCATTGAAGAATTGCCCACCAAAGATGGCAATACCTAGATCTATCCTTGTTTTTATGCCTAGCTAGGGGCGTTAAACGATAGCGCTTGTTGGGAGGCAACCCAATTTTATTTTTAGTTTTTTTGCTTTTTCCTTCTGTTTAGGAATAAATCTTTGATCTAGCCTCTGGTTAGACTTGTTTTTATGTTTTAATTAGTGTTTGTGCCAAGTTAAACCTATATCATCTTCTTGGATGATAGTTATTTGATCTTGCTGAAAATTCCAGAAACTTTCTGTTCACGAAAATAATTGTTAAAAATCACCAGAACGTGATAAAATATTGATTCCAATTGATTCTGATCAATAAACAAATTTTCTAGTTCTTCCTATTTTGGCTGAATTTTTGGAGTTCCAGAAGTTTGCGTTAGTTACAGATTACTACAGACTGTTCTGTTTTTGACAGATTCTGTTTTTCGTGTGTTGTTTGCTTATTTTGATGAATCTATGGCTAGTAAAATAGTTTATAAACAATAGATAAGTTGGAATACAGTAGGTTTAGCACCAATATAAATAAATAATGATTTCATTATAGTACTTTGATGTGGTGTTTTGTTTTCTTTCGCTAACGGAGCTCACGAGAATTTTCTGTTAAGTTTTGTGTTGTGAAGTTTTCAAGTTTTGGGTAAAAGATTTGATGGATTATGGAACAAGGAGCGGCAAGAGCCTAAGCTTGGGGATGCCCATGACACCCCAAGATAATCTAAGAACACCAAAAAGCCAAAGCTTGGGGATGCCCCGGAAGGCATCCCCTCTTTCGTCTACTTCCATCGGTAATTTTACTTGGAGCTATATTTTTATTCACCACATGATATGTGTTTTGCTTGGAGTGTCTTGTATGATTTGAGTCTTTGCTTTTTAGTTTACCACATTCATCCTAGCTGTCCACACCTTTTGAGAGAGACACACATGATTCGGAAATTATTAGAATACTCTATGTGCTTCACTTATATCTTTTGAGTTATATAGTTTTTGCTCTAGTACTTCACTTATATCTTTTAGAGCACGGTGGTAACTTTTGTTTTATAGAAACTACTATTCTCTCATACTTCACTTATATTATTTTGAGAGTCCCTAAACAGCATGGTAATTTTCTTAAATAATCCTAATATGCTAGGTATTCAAGACTAGTAAAAACTTTCTTATGAGTGTGATGAATACTAAGAGAAGTTTGATGCTTGATGATTGTTTTGAGATATGGAGGTAGTGATATTAAAGTTGTGCTAGTTGAGTAGTTGTGAATTTGAGAAATACTTGTGTTGAAGTTTGCAAGTCCCGTAGCATGCACGTATGGTAAACGTTATGTAACAAATTTGAAACATGAGGTGTTCTTTGATTGTCCTCCTTATGAGTGGCGGTCGGGGACGAGCGATGGTCTTTTCCTACCAATCTATCCCCCTAGGAGCATGCGCGTAGTGCTTGGTTTTTGATGACTTGTAGATTTTTGCAATAAGTATGTGAGTTCTTTATGACTAATGTTGAGTCCATGGATTATACGCACCCTCACCTTTCCATCATTGCTAGCCTCTTCGGTACCGTACATTGCCCTTTCTCACATTGAGAGTTGGTGCAAACTTCGCCAGTGCATCCAAACCCCGTGATGTGATACGCTCTTTCACAAATAAACCTCCTTATATCTTCCTCAAAACAGCCACCATACCTACCTATTATGGCATTTCCATAGCCATTCCGAGATATATTGCCATGCAACTTTCCACTGTTCCGTTTATCATGACACTTTCATCATTGCCATATTGTTTTGCATGATCATGTAGTTGACATAGTATTTGTGGCAAAGCCACCATTCATAATTCTTTCATACATGTCACTCTTGGTTCATTGCATATCCCGGTACACCGCCGGAGGCATTCATATAGAGTCATACTTTGTTCTAGTATCGAGTTGTAATCATTGAGTTGTAAATAAATAGAAGTGTGATGATCATCATTTTCTAGAGCATTGTCCCAAGTGCGGTAAAAAAAGAGAGAAGGCCCAAAAAATTGAGAGAAAAAGAGAGAAGGGACAATGTTACTATCCTTTTTACTACACTTGTGCTTCGAAGTAGCACCATAATCTTCATGATAGAGTCTCTTGTTTTGTCACTTTCATATACTAGTGGGAACATTTCATTATAGAACTTGGCTTGTATATTCCAACAATGGGCTTCCTCAAATGCCCTAGGTCTTCGTGAGCAAGCAAGTTGGATGCACACCCACTTAGTTTCTTTTGTTTAGCTTTCATATATTTATAGCTCTAGTGCATCCGTTGCATGGCAATCCCTACTCCTTGCATTAACATCAATCGTGGGCATCTCCATAGCTCATTGATTAGCCTCGTTGATGTGAGACTTTCTCCCTTTTGTCTTCTCCACATAACCCCCATCATTATATTCTATTCCACCCATAGTGCTATATCCATGGATCACGCTCATATATTGCGTGAAGGTTGAAAAAGTTTGAGATTACTAAAGTATGAAACAATTGCTTGGCTTGTCATCGGGGTTGTGCATGATGAGAGCATTCTTGTGTGACGAAAATGGAGCACGAATAAACTATATGATTTTGTAGGGATGAACTTTCTTTGCCCATGTTATTTTGAGAGGACATAATTGCTTAGTTAGTATGCTTGAAGTATTATTATTTTTATGTCAATATTGATCTTTTATCTTGAATCTTTCGGATCTGAATATTCATACCACAATTAAGAAGAATTACATTGAAATTATGCCAAGTAGCATTCCACATGAAAAAAATTGTTTTTATCATTTACCTACTCGAGGACGAGCAGGAATTAAGCTTGGGGATGCTTGATACGTCTCCAAAATATCTATAATTTTTTATTGTTCCATGCTATATTATATTCTGTTGGACATTATTGGGCTTTATTATACACTTTTATATTATTTTTGGGACTAACCTATTAACCGGAGGCCCATCCCAGAATTGCTGTTTTTTTCCTATTTCAGAGTTTCGCAGAAAAAGAATATCAAATGGAGTCCAAACGGAATGAAACCTTCGGGAACGTGATTTTTGGAACGAACGTGATCCAGAGGACTTGGACCCTACGTCAAGACATCAACCAGGAGGGCACGAGGTAGGGGGGCGCGCCTACCCCCCCCCCCCCAGGCGCGCGCTCCACCCTCATGGGCCCCATGTTGCTCCACCGACGTACTTCTTCCTCCTATATATACCTACGTACCCCCAAACTACCAGATACGGAGCCAAAAACATAATTCCACCGCCGCAACCTTCTGTACCCGTGAGATCCCATCTTGGGGCCTATTTCGGAGCTCCGCCGGAGGGGGCATCGATCATGGAGGGCTTCTACGTCAACACCATAGCCTCTCCGATGAAGTGTGAGTAGTTTACCTCAGACCTTTGGGTCCGTAGTTATTAGCTAGATGGCTTCTTCTCTCTTTTTGGATCTCAATACAATGTTCTCCCCTCTCCTGTGGAGATCTATTTGATGTAATCTTCTTTTGCGGTTTGTTTGTTGAGACTGATGAATTGTGGGTTTATGATCAAGTTTATCTATGAACAATATTTGAATCTTCTCTGAATTCTTTTATGTGTGATTGGTTATCTTTGCAAGTCTCTGCGAATTATCAGTTCGGTTTGGCCTACTAGATTGATCTTTCTTGCAATGGGAGAAGTGCTTAGCTTTGGGTTCAATCTTGCGGTGTCCTTTCCCAGTGACAGTAGGGGCAGCAAGGCACGTATTGTATTGTTGCCATCGAGGATAACAAGATGGGGTTTATATCATATTGCATGAGTTTATCCCTCTACATCATGTCATCTTGCTTAAAGCGTTACTCTGTTCTTATGAACTTAATACTCTAGATGCATGCTGGATAGCGGTCGATGTGTGGAGTAATAGTAGTAGATGCAGGCAGGAGTCGGCCTACTTGTGTCGGAGGTGATGCCTATATACATGATCATACCTAGATATTCTCATAACTATGCTCAATTCTGTCAATTGCTCAACAGTAATTTGTTCACCCACCGTAAATACTTATGCTCTTGAGAGAAGCCACTAGTGAAACCTATGGCCCCCGGGTCTATTTTCCATCATATTTAATCTCCCGACAACAAGCTATTTCTGACGCCGTTTTTATTTTGTTTACTTTACTTTGCATCTTTATCATAAAAATACCAAAAATATTATCCTATCATATCTATCATATCTCACTCTCGTAAGTGACCGTGTAGGGATTGACAACCCCTTACCGCGTTGGTTGCGAGGATTTATTTGTTTGTGTAGGTGCGAGGGACTCGTGCGTGGCCTCCTACTGGATTGATACCTTGGTTCTCAAGAACTGAGGGAAATACTTACGCTACTTTGCTGCATCACCCTTTCCTCTTGAAGGGAAAACCAACGCAGTGCTCAAGAGGTAGCAAGGTTGTACCGCCCCATAGAGAGGTTGTACCGGTTGGAGCGGTTGTACCGCTCCAGAATTGGTCCGGAGGTTGTACCGGCCATGTACCGCTCTACCACCGGACTAGTTTCTGTTGTGGTGCGGTTGTTGGGCGGTTGTGGGCCGGTGGTATCGCTTATCGCCTGTTACCGGTTGTACCAGTGCTCATAGCGGTTGTACCGCTCCTATGTTATTCTGCACATAACGGGCAGATTCGTGGGGACCTATTTAAGGGGGTCTTCTTCCCCAATGGTTCCCTATCTCTTGAGCTCATTTTTCCCCCATTGTTGACCTCCTTTGAGCTTGCTAACTCTCAATCCCTCCATGGATTCTTGCTAGTTTCTGAGGGAAAAGAGAGAGGGGATCTAGATCCACACTTCCACCAATCACTTTCTCCTCTATGTGAGGGGAACCCCTTGGATCTAGATCTTGGAGTTCTTGGTGTTTTCCTTCTTGTTCTTCCTCTTACTTTCCTCCCTAGCATTAGTTGCTTTTGTGGGATTTGAGAGAGAAGGACCTGGGCACTCCATGTGCCCTTGCCATTGCAGTTGTGCATCGGTTTGAGTTCTCCACGGTGATACGTGGAAGTTACAAGTTGAGAAGCTTATTACTCTTGGGTGCTTGGTACCCTTGAGCTTGTTCCTCTTGGGTGCTTGGGCGCCCTAGACGGTTGGTGGTGTTCGGAGCTCAATCATTGTGGTGTAAAGCTCCGGGAAAGCGCCGGGGTCTCCAATTAGGTTGTGGAGATCGCCCCGAGAAATTTGACGGGTTTGGGTGACCGCCCCCAAGGGTTGCCAAAGTGTACGGGTTCGGTGACCGCCCCCAAGGGTTGCCATTTGTACGGGTTCGGTGACCGCCCTCAAGGGTCCCTTAGTGGAATCACGGCATCTTGCATTGTGCGAGGGCGTGAGGAGATTATGGTGGCCCTAGTGGCTTCTTGGGGAGCATTGTGCCTCCACACCGCTCCAAACGGAGATTAGCATCCGCAAGGGTGTGAACTTCGGGATACATCATCGTCTCCACCCGCCTCGGTTATCTCTTACCCGAGCCTTTTACTTATGCACTTTACTGTGTGATAGCCATATTGTTTCTTGTCATATATCTTTCTATCGCTTTGTTGTTTATCTTGCTTAGCATAAGTTGTTGGTGCACATAGGTGAGCCTGGTTGTTGTAGGTTTTGTGCTTGACAAATTAACCGCTAGGTTTATTCCGCATTTGTTCAAGCCTAAATTGTAATTATTTTAAAGCGCCTATTCACCCCCCCCCCCCTCTAGGCGACATCCACGATCTTTCAAAACTAACCCAAGATCGACGAAGAAGAAGAAAAACTCCAAAACAAGCAAACATCGCTCTCGCGTCATGATCATCGCATTACCTGTACCTGCAACTGTTGGTGTAGTAATCTGTGAGCCACGAGGACTCAGCAATCCCATTACCATGGGTATCAAGACTAGCAAAGCTTAATGGGTTTGGAATGGATAAGTGGTGAGGTTGCAGCGAGCGACTAAGCATTGTATGGTGGCTAACTTACGAGTACAAGAATAAGATGAGAAACTACGCAACGGTCGCAAACTAGTGATGATCAAGAAGTGATCCTGAACTACTTACGTTCAAACATAACTCCACCGTGTTCTCCTCTCGAACTTCCCCGAAAAGAGACAGTCACGGTTACGCAACGCGGTTGGTGTATTTTAATTGAGTTTACTTCAAGTCTTCTACAACCGGATATTAACAAATTCCCATCCGCCACATTACCGCGGGCACGGTTTTCGAAAGTTTAAACCCTGTAGGGGTGTCCCAACTTAGCCCATGACAAGCTCACGATCCGCGGAGACAATCCTCCATCGCGGGACCCTCCAATCAGACTCGGAAACCCGGTGCACAAGACATTTCGACAATGGTAAAACTAATCCAGCAAAGCCTCCCGGCGTGTCGACGCCCTGATAGTAGCCACGCATATCTCGTCTCAGGCCACGTCCGGATGGGTCAGCCTACAGGTATATACCAAATACCTCGAGTTTCCCCGAGGCGGCCCTGCAGTCTGCCCGTTTGGGACCAATGTCGGTGTCAAAACCGGTCGATCTCGGGTAGGGGGTCCCGAACTGTGCGTCTAAGGCGGATGGTAACAGGAGGCGGGGGACACGATGTTTACCCAGGTTCGGGCCCTCTCGATGGAAGTAATACCCTACTTCCTGCTTGATTGATCTTGATGATATGAGTATTACAAGAGTTGATCTACCACGAGATCGTAGAGGCTAAACCCTAGAAGCTTGCCATGGTATGATTGTTGTTGTCCTACGGACTAAACCCTCCGGTTTATATAGACACCGGAGGGGGCTAGGGTTACACAGAGTCGGTTACAAGGGAGGAGATCTACATATCCGTATTGCCAAGCTTGCCTTCCACGCCAAGGAGAGTCCCATCCGGACACGGGACGAAGTCTTCAATCTTGTATCTTCATAGTCCAACAGTCCGGCTAAAGTATATAGTCTGGCCGTCCGAGGACCCCCTAATCCAGGACTCCCTCAGTAGCCCCTGAACCAGGCTTCAATGACGATGAGTCCGGCGCACAGATTGTCTTCGGCATTGCAAGGCGGGTTCCTCCTCCGAATACCCCATAGAAGATTTTGAACACAAGGATAGTGTTCGGCTCTGCAAAACAAACTCCACATACCACCGTAGGGAGAATTATATTTCCACAAATCTAATCTGCTGACAACTTTTCATGACGTGACATCACACCATGGCCTGATCATTATTCGAACCGTTTTTCTCAATCAGCCTGCCACTACACGTTTTGCGAGGCGATTTTATTGGCACGTCTTGTCGAAGCAGAGATTGTGTCCCCCTTATTACGGGATTCTCATCAATATGGATGTGGGTAACCCAATCGTGCCCGTTGGTATGACTCCTCGATTTTAGGCAAGTCCCAAACGGCCACGCGGAGGACGCTTGATATTCGGCCTCTTTATAAAGAGGCCAAGGCCTGTCCTTTTTCTTCTCGCACTCAATCGAATCCTTCCCCCACCTCGAGTTCCAACACCCAAGGCTCGGGTCGGGCGCTTCGGACCTTCAACCATGTCCGGATCCAACCTTCAAGGTCGGTGGATGCCCTCCTCTGTCACAGAGGAAGACATCAAGAAGCTAGGAGAGGCTAGGTATTTGACCGCCGAAATCTCGCACAGGCTACCTGTTCGAGGGCAGGTCATTCCCACTCCCGAACCCGGCGAGAGCGTCGTATTGATCTCTCACTTCCTCCGAGGGCTAGGCCTTGTTCTAGATCCCTCTGTTAGGGGGCTCATGTTCTATTACGGGCTGGATTTCCATGACCTGGCCCCGGACTCCATCCTTCACATTTCGTCGTTCAACGTCGTGTGTGAGGCCTTCCTCTACGTCACCCCGCACTTCGGCTTGTGGCTCAAGACCTTTAATGTAGAGCTGAAGACGATTAATGGGCGACACGCAGAATGCGGAGGAGCCGTAATAAGCAAAGGCGCCGATGTTCCATGGCCAAAGGGTTCCTTCCTAGAGGTATCCAGCTTATGGCAACGGGAGTGGTTTTACATCACAGCCCCCCGCGGTACTAAGTGGGTGGCCGCCCCTGCCTTTCGCTCGGACCCCCCGCCACAACTGACGTCATGGATCAACAAGGGGCTGGACTGGGGGCCAGTAAATGATGTGCCGATATTGCAGAGTCGCATCCGAGATCTCCTTGAGAGAGATATCAGTCTGGTCACGGTAATGAAAGTCATGCTAGTTTGTCGAGTCCCGCCTTGCAAACGTCGACCCCTCCGTATGTGGGAGTTCAACCCGGAAGGACCGCGAGCTATTCAGCACTTCCTCGGCATGACGCTCGAAGAGATGTACAAATTGTTCTTCAGACCACAAATAAGGTGTCTGGACACCACCGAGGATGCGGGTCTGAGCTGCAATCGTCCAGATACCCAAGTAAGTAGTCCTTCGGCCGAACACGTCTTCTCTTTATTTATCACAACATCATTTTGAAAAGTCGCTCTTTGACCAGGACTGGGTAAAAAAGGCGAAGATGATCAGGTGTTCGGCCCCCCTTCCCGAAGGCTTAGCAGATCCAGTACTGGCCAGAATGCTTGAGCCGGCGCCTTATCAGGCGCCCTCAGGGGAAGATAAAGGGGGGAATAAAGAGGCTGAAAGCGGGCCTCGCTCATTATTTATCCAAACCGGGGGAATTAGCGCCTCCGCGAAGGAGGATAACCGGGGTGAAGAATCTGAAATTCCCTCTCCCCAGGGAAGGAAGAGGACCACCTCTGAAGACTTGGAAACAATGGTTTCCAAACGCGGGAAGAAATCTTCGCCAGAGGGTCCTGCCCCGGAGGGTACCCTTGCCGCACAGTGCCCGCAAGTGGATCAGCCCCCCAATGAGCTGTAAGTAAACAAAAAGTACTTAATAGTAAAAATATCCTGCTTTACTTCCGAGGACAATAACCGAAGCATATATCTTGTAGTTCGGATGGTAGCCCTTCTCGACAGAGTTCGTCTTCGGGGGATCTTCTTCCAGAGATGATGGAGAGCGAAACACCTCCCCATGCCTCCCCGCCTCATGAGGCGGGCGACCTTGAGGTGTCGTCACGGAGGATTTCTCCTGATCCGCCTAGGCCAGAGGGTAATCCTTTGGCCACCCGAAGTCCGGAGTATTTGGCTCCTAAGGAGAGCAACAGAAAGAGTCCGGGACCGTCCGGTGCGCGACCCGACGCACTGAAGGATCTTCTGGAGCAAGCGGATATCTCAGAAGCGCATCATGCGCTAATTGGTACGGTGGTTGAGAGGATTTCATCCGCCAAAAGCGGGCTGCATGAAGCTTTTATGAGCCTGCTGAGAGGCTTTGAGGTACGCAAAGTAGTATATGTTTTTGATGGTATCGTACACGCTAGGTGTGACATATGCGGATAGTAGCCCCTGAGACTCTGGTTGCTGTCGAAAACGGCGGCAAACAGAGGATCATAGTCCCAGGTAATAATCAGGCTGCCTTCATGTGCAGGTGGCTGAAGTTCCTGTGGCTAGCCGGACTGGTGAGTTTGCCGAGCTGAAGCGGCAACTTGATGCGGCAGATGCCGACATCGTGCTTGTCAACAAGCGGCTCGACGAGGCACGGGGTATGTGATTCCTCCGGTGATCAACACATAGTAAGAGGAGCATGATGCTAGTATTTTTAATATGTTGTGACTGCAGATGGAGCTGCCGCCGTGGAGACCCTTCGGGCGGAACTTGCCCGAGCCAAGGAATAAGGCAGGAATAGTGATGCAGCCGCTCTAAAGGCGGTCGAAGAGCTGAGAGCCGAACAGGCTGCGCATTGCCAAAGCAAGGATAAAATAGCCAAGATGGTTGTTGAGTTGAAAGATGACGCCGACCGTTACGAGCTGCTTGAAAAAGAAAGCCGAGCGAAGGCGACGGACCTGGAGAAGGCCATGGTAGCAGCCAAGGAAGCCCGCTCTAAAATCAGAGCGGCGAAGGAGGAGCTGCGTCAAGCTGGAGATATCGCGGCTGGGAAGCCCTTTTTGTTGCGGACGAAGTTCGGAGATCCAAAGTATGCCCTTCTCGATCAATTATGGAGTTATGCGGACGCATATGTGGATTTGGCAGCGAGTGCTGCTGATGCGGCCGAGTTTTTCAAAGATCAAAAAGATCGTGAAGTGGAAAAGTTGTTCTGGTCGCAGTTTAATGTTCCGGTGTGGCCGCTGCTGTTAAATGAGTGAATGACCGAGTGGGCCGAGCTCCATAGGTTGTCCGGGCTTGCCATGAGGTCTGTTGTGGACCATCTTTGGCCGGAAGGACCAAGGCCGAATAGTTATTTTGGCTAAGTGCAACGATTCCTTGGTGCTGTGCCGCATATCGACGCTATGAAGAGGTCGGCGTGCATAGAGGGTGCGCGGATGGCCCTTGCCCGTGTCAAGACATACTGGCCAGAGACGGAGGCCACCGCTATTGCAACCCAGAGTTCGGCCGTATGACGAGTATCGACCGAGCACTACTTTGAAGAAGTTCTCGAAGATGCTCGTTTAATAGAGGCTCAGTGCTCGAAAAATGTTATGTTCTAGTGACACGTATCTCCATTGTAAGGACAATGTTATTTGAATTGTAAAGGCTGTGTTTATACTTTTACCTGAAAGTATTATTATGCCTCATGTGCGGTCGTTTATGTGTGTGTGTATATATATGTGTGTGTGTGTGTGTGTCTGTGTGTCCTGAAAGTTTGCAGTCGTCGGCTTCAGCCCCCACGCATATAATGCGGGGGTGTTCGCAAAAGCGCGTCTTCACACTTGATCCAACGTCTTGGTCCATTAAGGAGGTGGTAGCGCGGCGAACGAGGCAATCAGACTATATTGCTTTAACACTTTCACTTGACCATAGGAGTTTGATAGTGGGGCTACTATATAGCCCCTGGTATTTCCGCACTCATCCGAATTCGAGGCGCGTACGTACATGACCAGGAAAATTGGCCCTTCGTTAATGCGGAGGAATCCCGAAGATTCCGCAAAGTCATCGAGTGGTTGACCAGTCTCGCGCTTTATCATGACAGTCAGTTTTCGGCTTTCTCTACTGAGGTGCTCATCCGGATGAACCAGGGCACAATCGCAGTAGTTATCCCGGTGCCACCTTAGCCGGTAGAGCGGAACGTAAGGTAGGAAAACACGGGAGCCGGGCAAACCCAACATTTGACCAAAGACATGATTCAGAGCTGATGCATATAAGGCCAAACTAGCGACGCCGAACACTCCCTAAGGTATTCGGTCTTTATAACATATACCGGGCTGAGCAATGCCCTTGATAATGAACCCCAAGTGTCCAGGTACGTGCAATGTTCTGACGTGGCGAAATGCCAATAACGTCAGCATCCTTCTCGGTTATACTGAGTATCCGGAGGATGTGAAGCAACAAAAGACAGTAAAAAAGGTTTACGCAGGGTCTTAATCTAAAAAGAAACCTTCGAGCGGGTCCCTGCTACACGTCTGTGCCTGTGTCTCCGTTGTGCCGTATCCTGGAAGGGTGTAGTACGATTGTCATCTGTAAAAGAGAAGAACTTATGTGAAAGTTGTCGTGCGAAAAAATTGGTTATTCTCAATAAACCATTAAAATTCAAGATAAGTAAAGTTGAGCCGAACTAGCCCTGTTTACACGCGGGAAGCCCCTGGTACCGTCTATGGGGTATAACCATCAAACCAATCTCGGGTTTATCTAAGCTGTTATAGCTAGTAATGCGCCAGACTCGTCTAGCCGTGTTCGGCTGTTAAAGCCGTCGCACATTCTTCCGCGCGTAAGGAACGTTCAATGTTTCCGCTAATTGTGATGGTGCCACGTGGACCGGGGCATCTTAAGCTTGAGAGAAGCGTAATGCGGTACTGCATTAAAACGAGCAAAAGCTGCTCTTCCGAGTAGTGCTTGATAGCCACTTCGGAATGGAGCGATGTCGAAGGTTAACTTTTTGCTTCGGAAGTTGTCGGGAGAACCGAATACAACCTCTAGTATTAAAGAGCCCGTGCAGTGGGCCTCTGGCCCTGGTGTACTCCCTTGAAGGTAGTATTACTGTGGCTGATTTTTGTCGGGTCTATCCCCATTTCGCGGACTGTGTCCTGATATATCAGATTAAGACTACTGCCGCCGTCCATAAGGACTCGTGTGAGATGGTATCCGTTTATTATTGGGTCTAACATCAAGGCAGCCAATCCTTCATGTCGGATGCTTGTCAGGTGATCCCTGCGATCAAAAGTGATCGGGCAGGCCAACCAGGGGTTGAACTTAGGAGTGACGGGCTCTACGGCGCGTGTGTCTCGGAGTGCATGTTTGCTTCTCCTCTTCGTCATGTGGATCATGTTCACTGTTTTAACCTCTAGTGGGAATTTTTTCTGTCCCCCAGTGCCTTGCTGGCGAGGCTCGTCCTCGTCTTCACTTGGTGTCTCCCTCCCCTTGTGTTCGGCGTTTAGCTTACCGGCCTGCTTGAAGACCCAGCATTCTCTGTGGGTGTGATTTGCAGGTTTATTGGGGGTGCCATGAATCTGACATAGTTTGTCTAGAATCTTGTTTAGGCTGGATGGTCCATCTCTGCTGCCTTTGAAAGGCTTTTTCCGCTGACCCGGTCGAGAGCCCCTGAATCCGGCGTTTACCACCGTGTTATCTGGGCTGTCTTTGTTATTTCGACGATTGCTTTTACTGCGTCGTGGTTTTCCATTGCCATCCCTGACTTCGGATGTGCCTGGGTCACTGGTGCTACTACGGGCTAGCCAGCTATCTTCGCCTGCGCAAAAGCGGGTCATAAGGCTTGTCAGGGCTGCCATTGTTCTCGGTTTTTCTTGGCCGAGGTGTCTGGCGAGCCATTCGTCTCGGACGCTGTGTTTGAAAGCTGCTAAGGCTTCGGCGTCCGGGCAGTCGACGATTTGGTTCTTCTTAGTGAGAAAACTGTTCCAAAGCTTTCGGGCTGACTCTCCGGGCTGTTGAATTATATGACTTAAATCGTCTGCATCCGGTGGTCGGACATAGGTCCCTTGAAAATTAGCCCGAAAAGCATCCTCAAGGTCCTCCCAACTTCCAATTGAGTTTTCGGGGAGGCTTTTCAGCCAGTGCCGAGCTGGTCCTTTAAGCTTGAGGGGCAAGTACTTGATGGCGTGGAGATCATCTCCGCGAGCCATATGGATATGGAGGATAAAGTCCAAAATCCAGACCCCAGGGTCTGTGGTTCCGTCGTACGCCTCTATGTTCACTGGTTTGAATCCTTCTGGAAATTCGTGGTCCAGCACCTCATCGGTGAAACATAGGGGGTGTGCGGCACCCCTGTATTTGGATGTGTCGTGCGTTCTGACGGTTGTAGTGTTTGGTGTTGGTTGTGCGCTGGAGCGCGTTTCCTTGATCCGTAGATGGATCTGGTCGGGCCGGTCTTCTGATGCAAGTCCTCACGTGAATCTTGTGCTGACTTATGTGCCGCCTTGTTAGCCGCTCTATCGCGGCCACAAGGTGGTTGGTCCGACCGGTCGGCTGTCTTATTTTTCGGCTGTGTGGGCTCTAAGGCCTCATCATCAAATTCAGGCAACAGCTTGCGCTTTGGATAGCTCTTTGTGTGGTAACTACCACCATACTTTTCTTCATTGTCGAGCACTTTGTTCCATCTACTGTTCAGCGTATTCTGCGCGGCCTTAAGCCTTTGCTTCTGCTTCTTCAGACTCCTCACGGTGGCAATAAGCCTTCTGCGGAGGTTCTCTTGTTCCAAGTGCCTTTCCGGGATGATGTGTGCATCTTCGTCCGGACTGTTTTCCTCTCCGGAGGGAGGTTGACGAGCTTTATCCTCGGCGTCGCCGTGTTCGGACAGCGGATCCGTACTATGTTCGCCGTTTGCTGGTTCATCCTGCTCTTCCGCTGGGTCAATGTGGTCGTCGTTTCCTCTGGAGTCGACTAGGGTGTTATTTTCTCTTGCGTTGTTATCGCTGTTTTTGCCGAGGCGGGATTTGGAGCGGCGCCTACACCGACGCTTTGTTTGCTTCTCGTGGGAGCTATCCTTCGATGCATCCTTCCGTTCCTCGTCATTGTTTTCTTTGGGTGTATCCACCATCTATATGTCATGTGATGAAGTGGCTGTCCAGCGCCCTGTGGGCGATGGTTCTTGTTCCTCTCCTGCATCGTCATCCATGCCGTCGATGTCTTTGGAGTCGAAATTGAGCATGTCGGTTAAATCATCGATAGTGGCTACTAAGTGGGTGGTGGGTGGAGTGCGAATTTCTTTGTTGTCCGCATCCCATTCTAGCCGGACATAGTTCGGCCAAGGTTCTCCTGACAAGGAGAGGGACCTTAATGAATTTAGCACGTCGCCGAAAGGCGAGTGCTGAAAGATATCCGCGGAGGTAAACTCCATGATCGGCGCCCAATCAGATTCGATGGGCACGGACACAAGCGGCTCGGAGTCCGTGGCCGGGGACGAATCCAATGATTTGGCAACACGGGTCTCGTGGGAGGTGAAGTCAGTATTCGGCGCTATCGCCACTGAGAGTGCGGCTTTTGTGGCGGGGTCTATCCACCCGTCCTCCGATGGCACAATTGTTCTGGATTAAGGGACGGAGTAGTTGCAGGCGTGATATCCCGAACACTGTCCGACGGTAGAGCAAAATCATGCTCGTCATGATCGTGCGGCGTACCTGACATGGGCTCGAATCCGCCGAAGATCAAGTCTCCGCGGATGTCGGGAGTGTAGTTCAAGTTTCCAAATCTGACCTGATGGCCAGGGGCGTAGCTTTCGATCTGCTCCAGATGGCCAAGCGAATTGGCCCGCAATACGAAGCCGCCGAATATGAAGATTTGTCCGGGGAGGAAAACCTCACCCTGGATCGCATCGTTGCCGATGATTGATGGAGCCATCAAGCCTTACAGTGGCGGCACAGTGGAACTCTCAATGAAAGCACCAATGTCGGTGTCAAAACCGGCGGATCTCGGGTAGGGGGTCCCGAACTGTGCATCTAAGGCAGATGGTAACAGGAGGCGGGGGACACGATGTTTACCCAGGTTCGGGCCCTCTCGATGGAGGTAATACCCTACTTCCTGCTTGATTGATCTTGATGATATGAGTATTACAAGAGTTGATCTACCACGAGATCCTAGAGGCTAAACCCTAGAAGCTAGCCCATGGTATGATTGTTGTTCTCCTACGGACTAAACCCTACGGTTTATATAGACACCGGAGGGGGCTAGGGTTACACAGTGTCGGTTACAAGGGAGGAGATCTACATATCCGTATTGCCAAGCTTGCCTTCCACGCCAAGGAGAGTCCCATCCGGACACGGGACGAAGTCTTCAATCTTGTATCTTCATAGTCCAACAGTCCGGCTAAAGTATATAGTCCGGCCGTCCGAGGACCCCCTAATCCAGGACTCCCTCAACCAACACCATCAGCACTGGCCCCTCCCTGTATGTAGAAAAATCCTCGGGTTCTTGACACCCTATGCCAGTTAATTATTTAGTTCAATATTATTATGGAAAATGTTAAAACCAATGTTGGGCCTTGCTGGAAGAGTTTTATTCAAAGCGAACTGTCAAGAGGGCCCCATACCCCTCACCGTGTTAGGGACGCAAAATCAAGGAACATAACACCGGTATGATGGAAACTAGGGAGACAAGAGTGGAACAGAACACCAGGCATAAGGCCGAGCCTTCCACCCTTTACCAAGTATATATGTGCATTAGTTAAATAAGAGACATTGTGATATCCCATGATATCCATGTCCCAACATGGAACAACTTGCAACTGCACCTGCAACTATCAATGCTATAAGAGGGGCTGAGCAAAGCGGTAACATAGCCAAACAACGGTTTGCTAGGAAGGGTGAAAAGATTAGAGGCTATCATGGCATTTTGGGAGGCTTGATAAACATGTGGTAGGTAGCGCGACATAGCGATAGCATCGAGACAACTAGCATAGCAAAGATAGTAGTGAGATCCAAGGTGATGGTCATCTTGCCTGAAATCCCGCTAGAAAGAAGAACGAGTCCATGAAGAAGATGAACGGCGTAGACGAACCAAGCGAAGTCGAACGAATCCTCACGATCACAACGAAACATGAACTATCGGGAAGAAGCACAACCGGAAAGAAGCAAACAACATAGTAAACAACCAACACATAAACATGGCATGATGCACAACCAAGTATGATGCATGTTTGGTTTAATGAGGCATGGCATGGCAAAGTGCAACAAACAATAATACAAGTTAAGTGGAGCTCAAAATGCAACGAGTTGCGTATTGATGAAACACCACTTTCAACTATTTAGTTTGCTCCCGTTTAGGTACCCAACAATATTAAATGTTGATTAACATGGCAAGAGGTGAAGCATAATTAAACTACCTATCTAGGCAAGTTTAAATGAGGCCGGAACAACAAGCAACAACTCCGAAAAAATCCTCATATGCATATTTTGAATTTGGTACTGTTCTACCCTATACACAACTTTAATGTTGTTAAACAGCAAAATAAAGTGCAGCAAGTTAATCTATGCATTGTTCTACCCCATTTGCATATATAGTTTATTTAAATCAGAGCTACGGTTATTAAGTTATGAAATAAACCATTTTAACATGTCCTTTATGCAAATTAATGCAAACAGCCATATAAACATTTTTAACATATAAGAAAGCTGAATATTACGAAAGTAAATGAAATTCTAAGCAAGATGCATATATGACAAGGCACTCAACATGGTCATGGCATCAACATAGAGGGATGAAATATGCAAAATAATTATGATAATGCAACAACCATAATAAACACATGGCAACAACTAAAATAAATGGAAGGCATCTAGAGCATCGATCTCGGGGCGTTACACTTCAATACTATGAACATGTGTATCACTACTATCAAGATTTAGTAAAAATAGACCACTCATCAAGGGTGCATGACCATAAAAGATATTAATCATATAAATAGAACAACCATTATTCTCTGATTTAAATGAATAACCGTCTCGCATCAAACAAGATCCAGATATAATGTTCATGCTCAATGCTGGCACCAAATAACAATTATTCAGGTCTAAAACTAATCCCGAAGGTAGATGTAGATGTAGCGTGCCGACATCGATCACATCGACTTTGGAACCATTTCCCACGCACATCGTCACCTCATCCTTAGCCAATCTTCGCTTAATCCATAGCCCCTGTTTCGAGTTGCAAATATTAGCAACAGAACCAGTATCAAATACCCAGGTGCTACTGCGAGCATTAGTTAAGTACGCATTAATAACACGTATATCAAATATACCTTTCACATTGCCATCCTTCTTCTCCGCCAAATACTTGGGGCAGTTCCGCTTCCAGTGACCAGTCCCTTTGCAGTAGAAGCACTCAGTCTCAGGCTTAGGTCCAGACTTGGGCTTCTTCACTTGAGCAGCAACTTGTTTGCCGTTCTTCTTGAAGTTCCCCTTCTTCCCTTTGCCCTTCTTCTTGAAACTGGTGGTCTTGTTAACCATCAACACTTGATGCTCCTTCTTGATTTCTACCTCCGCAGCCTTTAGCATCGCGAAGAGCTCGGGAATTGTCTCATCCATCCCTTGTATATTATAGTTCATCATGAAACTTTTGTAGCTTGGTGGCAGTGATTGAAGAACTCCGTCAATTACACTATCATCAGGAAGATTAACTCCCAGTTGAGTCGAGTGGTTGTGGTACCCAGGCATTCTGAGTATATGTTCACTGACAAAACTATTCTCCTCCATTTTGCAGCTATAGAACTTATTGGAGACTTCATATCTCTCAATCCGGGCATTTGCTTGAAATATTAACTTCAACTCCTGCAACATCTCATATGCTCCAGGACGTTCAAAATGTCGTTGCAGTCCCGGTTCTAAGCCGTAAAGCATGGCACACTGAACTATCGAGTAGTCATCAGCTTTGCTCTGCCAGACGTTCATAACATCTGGCGTTGCTCCTGCAGCGGGTTTGGCACCTAGCGGTGCTTCCAGTACATAATTCTTCTGTGCGGCAATGAGGATTATCCTCAAGTTATGGACCCAGTCCGTGTAATTGCTACCATCATCTTTCAACTTAGGTTTCTCTAGGAACGCATTAAAATTCAACGGAACAACAGCACGGGCCATTTATCTACAACAACATAGACATGCAAAATACTATCAGGTACTAAGTTCATGATAAATTAAAGTTCAATTAATCATATTACTTAAGAACTCCCACTTAGATAGACATCCCTCTAATCATCTAAGTGATCACGTGATCCATATCAACTAAACCATGTCCGATCATCACGTGAGATGGAGTAGTTTTCAATGGTGAACATCACTATGTTAATCATATCTACTATATGATTCACGCTCGACCTTTCAGTCTCAGTGTTACGAGGCCATATCTACATTTGCTAGGCTCGTCAAGTTTAACCCGAGTATTCTGCATGTGCAAATCTGGCTTGCACCCGTTGTATGTGAACGTAGAGCTTATCACACCCGATCATCACGTGGTGTCTCGGCACGACGAACTGTAGCAACGGTGCATAGTCAGGGAGAACACTTATACCTTCAAATTTAGTGAGAGATCATCTTATAATGCTACGACCGAACTAAGAAAAATAAGATGCATAAAAGATAAACATCACATGCAATCAATATAAGTGATATGATATGGCCATCATCATCTTGTGCCTTTGATCTCCATCTCCAAAGCACCGTCATGATCACCATCGTCACCGGCTTGACCCCTTGATCTCCATCGAAGCATCGTTGTCGTCTCACTAACTATTGCTTCTACGACTATCGCTACCGCTTAGTGATAAAGTAAATCAATTACATGGCGATTGCATTTCATACAATAAAGCGACAACCATATGGCTCCTGCCAGTTGCTGATAACTGTGTTATAAAACATGATCATCTCATACAACAATTTATATAATCACGTATTGACCATATCACATCACAACATTGTGACGCCCTCGATTCAATCGTACACTAATCATACACGCAAATGTGTACGATCAAGATCAAGGACTCACGGGAAGATATCACAACACAACTCTAGACACAAATTAAAATAATGCAAGCTTTATATTACAAGCCAGGGGCCTCGAGGGCTCGAATACATAAGCTCGAATACACAAGAGTCAGCGAAAGCAACAATATCTGAGTACAGACATAAGTTAGACAAGTTTGCCTTAAGAAGGCCAGCACAAAAGCATCTATGATCGAAGAGGCAAGGCCTCCTACCTGGGAGCCTCCTAACTACTCCTGGTCGTCGGCGGTCTCCACGTAGTAGTAGGCATTAGCGGTGGCATCTGGCTCCTGGGCTTCAACATCTGGTTGCATTAACCGGAAAGAAGAAGAAAGGGGGGAAAGGGGGAGCAAAGCAACCGTGAGTACTCATCCAAAGTACTCGCAAGCAAGGATCTACACTACATATGCAACATTGTCAAAGGAAGGCTGTATATGTGGACTGGGCTGCAGAAATGCCAGAATAGAGGGGAGAGCCTAGTCCTATCGAAGACTAGCATCTTCTAGAAACCACCATCTTGCAGCAACAGGAGGGAGTAGAGTAGCATAAAGTAAAGTAGTAGAAGTGTTATCAACCTCGGCCAAAGATCCTTTCTCGACTCCCTGCGAGAAAGCAATCCCAGAGCCATACTATCCATTTCTCATATCCATGTCTCATCTCAAGTATCCAGTTCTAGTTGTATCGATTGGAATACAACTCCAAGTGTTCGTTACCGTAGGACAGGCTATCGATAGATGTTTTCTTCCCTGCAGGGGTGCACCAACTTACCCACCACGCTCGATTAACTTCGGTCGGACACACTTTCCTGGGTCATTCCCGGCCTCGGCCAAACAATACGCCGCAACCCGACCTAGGATTATTAGAGAGGTCAACACGCCGGACTAAACCTATGCCCCCAGGGGTCATGGGCCATCGCCCCGGGAACTCCTGCATGTTGCGTATGCGGCCGGTGAGCAGACCTAGCTACCTCCTTCAAAAAGGCAGGTGCTTACGCAATCCAACCCGACGCGCGCCGCTCAGTCGCTGACGTCCATTAAGCTTCGGCTGATGCATACGACGCAGAATGCCCATACTATGCCCACGTGATGGTTAGTGCTATCAGGCCAGAGGACCCTCGGATCAAATATCCAAATCGTAGTGGATTAGGAACGCGCGGTAACAAGCAGAGACTCACGAAAGATGTGACCCCGTTGCCCCGTCTCGAGGACTTGCGGCAAGGGCTAAGAATGCCCGGCCACGCCTCGTATTATCTCGCGGGCACCATCCAGGTCAACCCGACTCCTCATCACACGCAAATATGCTCGCACGGGTACCCCTCAGGGCCGACTCGTCTTTAGTAACAGGGTTCAGTGTAAAGTCATAGTAACCATAGTAACCGTGTGTCTAACACCAAGGGGAAAACCTGAGGAATCACCCTTGACGGATTCCACTCTATGTAATCATCAAGGTGAACGTAAGAGGATCCACCCTCGAGGTTCACACTTGAGGGGTTGCACGACAGAGTCGTATCGGAAGTGGTTAAGGCGGAATCACCCTCCATGACCACGACCGAATAGCTACACTACAGGGTTAACATCAGAAGTGCTGATGAGGTCTCACCCTCGGTACTCGATAGTAACCCAGTAGTGTCGAGCAACTAAGGGGAAAGTGATGTGCGGTGCCGGGGCCTGTTCTTCGATCCCGTTGATCGGGTCTTCGATGATGAAGCAGGGGCAACAAGGACAAGGTGGGGGTCACTGATGGATCACTAACCAACCTATACTAAGCACTTTAGGATAAAGAGGTTACAAAAACAGGCTATGCATCAGAATAGGAGCAAACAATTACAGTAGCAAAATCTAATGCAAGCATGAGAGAAAGGAAATGGGCGATATCGGGATGATCAAAGGGGGGGCTTGCCTGGTTGCTCTGGCAAGGAGGGGTCGTCGTCGACGTAGTTGATCACAGGGGCAGCATCGGTCTCGGGGTCTACCAGAGAGAAGAGGGGGAAGAAAGAATAAATATAAAGCAAACAAAGCATCATAAAACATAACATGGTAATACGCGGTGTTAGGGGTGAACTAACGCGGTGCTAGACGTTGCAGGCGGAGAGCGATAACATCCGAGAATGATTTCTCGAAGTTTGGCATTTTCCGGACAGACGAAAGAGAGGGGGCGGTTCCATGTCAGCATGCTAGGGGCATGTGATAGACGAACGGACCACGTATTCGGATTCATTGGATTTTTCTGAGCAACTTTCATATATAAAACATTTTCATCCGAGTTACGGTTTATTTTATATGAATTTTCAAAGATTTTAAACCATCTCTGGAATTATCTCTAATTAAAAAATGGACTTAATGCATCAGCATGACATCAGCGGTCAACTCTGACCACTGACCAGTCAAACAAGGCAGTGGGGCCCATCTGTCATTGACTGATTTGCTAATTACCATTTAAACCAAGTTTAATTAGTAGGTTAATTAAACTCAATTAGTTAACTAAACATGATTAATTAAGTTAATTAATTACCTTTTTAATTAATTAATTAATTTTATTTCTTAACCTCTTTTTTTAAACCAGGGGCTGGGCCCCACATGCAGTGGCACAACCGGCCACTGGAGCGGGCGCGGCTAACGGGCGCGGCCCGGGCGGAGACCAAACCCGCCCGGGTACAAGGCGGACTCCGGCGACAGTGCGCCGGTGGCCAGAGGCCACGGCGGACGGCGGGAATGGCAGCGGGGCGAGGGGGCGGAGGCAGGCGGGCGCAGGTGGTGCGGCCGCGTGCGCGGTTCGTCGCAGCGACGAGGCAGCAGGGCGCGGCGGCCAGGCCGCAGCAGCGGCTCCATTAGCGAGCGGCTGTAGTGGCGGCGGCGGACGCAGGCAGCCGGGGCGAAGCGAGGCGGAGAGGGCATGGCCAGAGGGGAACGACGCGGGGAGGGTGTCGCGCCGATGAGGTACAAAGGCGGCGAAGGTGCTCGGGAGCACAGCTCCGGCGACGGCCTCACGTGCGGGATGGTGCGAGGGCGCGAGGCGTGCGCCGGGGTACGGGCACGCAGGCAGGAGGAGGGGGGGTGCAGCGGGCTGCATCACGAGAAGCAGGTGCGGGCGGCGGGGCGACGCAAGGGAGCGGTGACCAAGGGAGGTGCAGCGGCGAGCACGAGGGCAGGTGGTGGCCGGGCGCGGGTCACGAGCGGATGGGGAGGCCGATGCGCGGCCTGCACGCGGCAGACGCGGCGTATGGGAGCGGTGAGCAGCAGGAGGGGACGGCGCTAGTCGCGAGGCGCGGGCGATCGGGTAGACCAAGAGCTCGGTTGAAGCTTGAGCGGCGCGGGGCGGTGCGGTAAGCGGCTACGGCACGGCAGAGGGAAACGGAGGGGAAGGAGAGCTCATAGTGGGGGCGCACGGGGGCCCGGTGATGGATTAGTAGCCGCGGCGGCGCGGCAACGATGATGGACAACGACGGCGACCCGATGAAGAAGAGGAAGCGGGCGTCGTCTTGGAGGTCCAGGGCGCCGTCACCGTGGTGCATACGGGGCCGCGGAGTACGGCGGTCCTTCCGGACACACTAGCGGGGCTCAGGGTCGTCGAGGAGCGCGCGGTCGACGAAGGCGACGGCAACGGCGGCGCGTCGGGCGGAGCGGCTTCGGGCGTCCCCGGGTGCGGCGTCAACGGCAACAGGACGCCGCGGCAGAGCGGATCTGGCGAGAGGTGGGAGGGAAGGAGGCGAGGTGGATCTGGGAGCAGGAGAGGAATCGAGGGGACGAGGGGGAGTCCTTATCCTCTCCCCGACAACGCCGGTAAGGTGGTCAGGGGCGACCCCTCCCGTGTAGCGACGCGGTCGGTGGAACAGGGAGGTGGGTGCAGGGAAATGGTGGGCTGGTTGTGGCCAGCCCATGGGGTTAGGGGCCGGATGGCCCAGTTAGCCTGGGGTTTTCCTTTTAACTCTTTATTCCCTTTTTCTTTGTGTTCTGTTTTATTTTGTTTTATTTATTTTCACCTTAACATAGTTTAAGTAAAATGCAAAACTAGTTTCTAAACTAGTATTACTATTTATAGCTCTGCCACAAAAAGCTTCGTACTCTAATAAATTAGTTTGTTATTTTAGAAATTATAAAAGGCATTTACATAATTGTTTAAGCCACTGTTGTATTCACAAAAGGGCATTTAAATACTTTACAGAAGTGTTGGGTCACCACCATAATTAGTTATGGAATATTTGGCACGCTTTGAACATTTTATTTCGCATGTTTGTGAAATTTGAATTTTGGACTTTTATTTTAAATTTGAATTTGGATTGTGATTTGGATCAAGTGAAGATTAGCAACAGTAACATGATGACATGGCACCATTAACAGGGGATTACTGTAGCATGACACTGGGGGTGTTACAAACATGCCCTGCAGAAACAAGTTAGACGTCCTCCACTTTGTTGTTGCAAGTTTTACGTGGCTACTACAGGCTTAGCAAGAACCGTTCTTACCTACGCATCAAAACCACAACGATTTTTCGTCAAGTTTGTTGTTTTAACCTTCAACAAGGACCGGGCGTAGTCACACTCGATTCAACTAAAGTTGGAGAAACAGACACCCACTAGCCACCTGTGTGCGAACCACGTCGGTAGAACCAGTCTCGCGTAAGCGTACGCGTAATGTCAGTCTGAGCCGCTTCATCCAACAATACTGCTGAACCAAAGTATGAAATGATGGTAAGCAGTATGACTATTATCGCCCACAACTCTTTGTGTTCTACTCGTGCATATAACATCTACGCATAGACCTGGCTCGGATGCCACTGTTGGGGAATGCAGTAATTACAAAAAAATTCCTACGCACACGCAAGATCTATCTAGGTGATGCATAGAAACGAGAGGGGAGAGTGATGTCCACGTACCCTCGTATACCGTAAGCGGAAGCGTTATGACAACGTGGTTGATGTAGTCGTACGTCTTCATGATCCGACAGATCCTAGCACCGAAGATACGATACCTCCGTGCCTGCACATGTTCAGCTCGGTGACGTCCCACGAACTCTAGATCCAGCTGAGGTCGAGGGAGAGTTTCGTCAGCACGACGGCGTGGTGGCGTTGATGATGAAGCTACCGGCGCAGGGCTTCGCCTAAGCACTGCAATGATATGACCGAGGTGGAAATCTGTGGAGGGGGCACCGCACACGGCTAAACAATCAACTTGTGTGTCTATGGGGTGCCCCCTCCCCCGTCTATAAAGGAGTGGAGGAGGGGAGGGCCGACACTCTCATGGCGCGCCCAAGGGTGGAGTCCTACTCCCGGTGGGAGTAGGATTCCCCCCTTCCCTAGTTGGAGTAGGAGAAGAGGGAAGAGGGAGAGGGAGAGAAGGAAAGGGGGCCGGCCCCCCTCCCAATTCCGATTGGGCTTGTGGGGCGCGCCCCCACCTTGGCCGCCTCCTCCTCTCTCCCACTAAGGCCCATTAAGGCCCAATGACTTCCCGGGGGGTTCCGGTATCCCCCCGGTACACCGGTAAATGCCCAAACTCACCCGAAACCATTCCGATGTCCAAACATAGCCTTCCAATATATCAATCTTTATGTCTTGACCATTTCGTGACTCCTCGTCATGTCCGTGATCACATCCGGGACTCCGAACAACCTTCGGTACATCAAAACACATAACTCATAATACCAATCGTCATCAAACGTAAAGCGTGCGGACCCTACGGGTTCGAGAACTATGTAGACATGACCGAGACTCATCTCCGGTCAATAACCAATAGTGGAACCTGTATGATCATATTGGTTCCTACATATTCTACGAAGATCTTTATCGGTCAAACCGCATAACAACATACGTTGTTCCCTTTGTCATCGGTATGTTACTTGCCCGAGATTCGAACGTCGGTATCTCAATACCTAGTTCAATCTCGTTACCGGCAGGTCTCTTTACTCGTTCCGTAATGCATTATCCCGTAACTAACTCATTAGTCAAATTGCTTGCAAGGCTTATAGTGATGTGTATTACCGAGAGGGCCCAGAGATACCTCTCCGACAATCGGAGTGACAAATCCTAATCTCGATCTATGCCAACTCAGCAAACACCATCGGAGACACCTGTAGAGCATCTTTATAATCACCCAGTTACATTGTGATGTTTGATAGCACACTAAGTGTTCCTCCGGTATTCGGGAGTTGCATAATCTCATAGTCATAGGAACATGTATAAGTTATGAAGAAAGTAATAGCAATAAACTGAACGATCATAGTGCTAAGCTAACGGATGGGTCAAGTCAATCACATCATTCTCTAATGATGTGATCCCGTTAATCAAATGACAACTCATTTCCATGGCTAGGAAACTTAACCATCTTTGATTAACGAGCTAGTCAAGTAGAGGCATACTTGTGACACTCAGTTTGTCTATGTATTCACACATGTACTAAGTTTCTGGTTAATACAATTCTAGCATGAATAATAAACATTTATCATGATATGAGGAAAGATAAATAACAAATTTATTATTGCCTCTGCGCCAT
This sequence comes from Aegilops tauschii subsp. strangulata, assembly GCF_002575655.3. Taxonomy (NCBI): domain Eukaryota; kingdom Viridiplantae; phylum Streptophyta; class Magnoliopsida; order Poales; family Poaceae; genus Aegilops; species Aegilops tauschii. The sequence goes on from NC_053038.3 coordinate 190,661,296, forward strand.
ATTTCCTTCACTTTCCTGATCTTCAAATCTTCCAAGTCTTTCCTTGCCTTCGGCCCATCCTTGGTCTTCTACGGCATGTTCGTCAGTGTTGTCGGATGTGGTGTTCCGGCAAACCCTTATGGTTTGAACACTGGGGTGCGCGCGAAGTCTCTCCCTCCTACCGATCTACGCTCTAGCTCGCTAAGATCTTGCGGATGAACTCGTCGAACTCGCAACACAGAAAGACACGAGGTTTATACTAGTTCGGGCCACCGTTGTGGTGTAATACCCTACTCCAGTGTGGTGGTGGTGGATTGCCTCTTGGGCTGATGATGAATAGTACAAGGGAAGAACAGCCTCCTGAGGTTGAGGTGTTCTTGTGCTTGTGAACTTGTGGCGTGAGGATTCGTCCAGTTCAACCTGCCTCTACTGTGGTGGCTAGCTCTACTTATATAGGCCCTGGTCCTCTTCCCAAATATCGAGCGGGAAGGGAGCCAACAACGGCGGGCAAATTTGAAGGGGGACAGCCAGTACAAGCTATCCTGACAAAAGCGGTCTTCGCCTGCGAAAAGCCCTGGGGTGACGCCGTCTTGGGCTCCACGATGACCTCCGCCTGGCCGTTCTCCTGGTCTTGGTCTCGTTGCACCAATATGGCAACCTTTGCCTGGTGCCTCGGTACTCTTCGCCTGTGCTGGCCTCCTTAGCACCAAAGAGGAAATAAGGACGCTGCGCGCACCGGCGCCCGCCTGGCACCCGCCTGGTACCGTTCGTCATGGCCTACGTCATGAGAGCCTCGTGAGGTTTGTATCGCCTTGATATCTCCGCTCCTCGTGAGCTTGACTGGCTAGGCCACTCCAGAGGAGGTCTTGCACCGTCCGCCTCGCGAGGCTTGGACCCTCGCGAGGGTCTTGGGTGCCTTGTTGATGAAGATGGGCCGTACGGCCCGCTGCCTGGCCACGCTGTGGGCCGCAGGCAGGCAAGTCTGGGGACCCCCGTTCCCAGAATGCCGACAGTAGCCCCCGGGCCCAAGGTGCGCTCGGGCTTGGCTTCGCGGCGAAGCCAAGGGTCAAGTTTGGAGCACCGCGGGCCCCAAAAGCCTGCGGCCTCGGTCGACAGGTGGCGGTTGATTGGACGTGGGCGTCTCCGCTTCCCCACGCTGCCTCGGCAACTGCACGACTTGACAAGTCCCTGCGACATGCAAGGAAAACCATCATTACCTGCGATCGTGGGAGACGCTGGTTGGCCTTCTCTTGCTATAAATGGAGAGGGGGGCGGAGCCCCTGTTGCCCATCTCTTCCCCGCTTGCTTGCTTCTCTGCTCCACTGCTTGCAGTGCCACGGATGGCGCCACGAAAGAAGTTCTCTGCCGCTGAGAAAGGAAAGGCCCCTCACGAGGGTCTCGGTTCCCCAGCGCCCAAGCGCGGCCGCGGCCGTCCGCGCAAGCATGTCGCGACCCCCGCCATGGCCCACCGTCGAGGTGCGATCGTGGCGCGCGGAGGGGATCGTCCCGTCCATGGTGGTTCAGCCGATGAGGGGAGGCGCGCGATGGTGGCGCAGCCTCCCCGCCCGCGCTTCCATTCGGCTGAGGTGTCGCCGGAGTTCGTTGTCTGGTCAGAGAGCCCGGCCGGTAACTGGCTCCAACTTCTGCGCTTCTTCGTCGGCGAACTGCTGGCCTCTGGTCCGGGCGGGCTCTGGCTGCAGGCGGACGGCTGCTGCGGCAGGGCCTCTTGGGTTGCGGTCGAGACATCCACCGCGGGCAACATAGCCCTGGCCCGCGGCTGGCAGACGTTCGCCCGCGCGCGTGGCCTGAGTAAGCGGTGCACCCTCCACTTCAGGTATGATGGTGAATCGACCCTCTATGTGAGGGTGTTCGGGGAAGACGGTCACCGCGCCGGGTGCTGCCCTGAGACGAACGGCGGTGAGGAGGTGCTCGGCCTTGGTGATGGTCACGACGAGGACGCGGGCGAGCCTGCCCTCGGCGGCGACCGCGTCTCCTCCAGCTACGGTGGCTCTTCCTCTGGTGACAGCTCCAGCAGTGGTGGCTACAACCAACCGTCGCGCTGCCGCGCCCGATTCGAAGGAGGCAGCGGGTCATCTCGTCGCCGCGCCTCCGTGAAGCGCGAGGAGGGGTCTGGCTAGGCTCGGGGCGTCGCCAAGGGCCTGCCTCTGCGGATTGCTGCATCGCTGCTTTACTTAGTTTTTCTTTCTTTCCTGCATCGGAAAATGAAACCAGTATGGGCCCGGAGGGGCGTGTATCGAACTGTGGTTCTTTGGTTAATGCACTGTGCGTGTCGTTCCCATGCCGTGTTGTTGTTTTGTATAAAGATAACTTAACCTGATGCGTTTGGGGCGCCCTTTCCCTCACGTGGTGTCTGCGTTGCTCGAAAACTGCAAAAAAATCGTTAGGAGGTGCACTAAAGGACTTGCCGTCCACCCAAGCCTTGACTTGGCGCCTTGTATCGCAGTACCCGAGGGGCACGGATTAGGAGACATGTGCCAGCTTCCAGACTCAAATGAGGGTGGCTCGCGAGAAGGCAAAGAGAAGAGAAATGCTCACGAGGGCACCTGCCTAGCCCCCTCGCGAGGCATGCGAGAGAGAGAACATGAGCAAACCAGAGCCGAAAAAGCGGTAAAAGGCTAGGGAACAAAATTAGCAACGAACACCAAGAGCAACTCCGATTAAGGAAAAGCGAGCCAACTACAGAAAGCAAATGAAAAGCCGCGTCCGGCACCTAATCTAGTCTTCAAGTCTTCTCACCAGCGCGGAGCTAAGTGCTGTCCACTAGGCGTGGGAGGGAGCCCCAGGGCCTGAGGCCGGCGCTCCTGAGACTCCGGGGCGTGTACGGCCCCACTCATTATTACGTGAGAGTGTCACGGGCGGCGATTCTTCACAGGCACCGGGCCTTCTTCATAGGCTCTGGGCCTTTCTTCTCAGGCTCTGGGCCTTGCTTCATGGATAGAACTTCCGGAGGTGCTGGATGTTCCAGGCGTTCTGGACGGGTATCCCGTCCCGCGTCTCCAGGCGTGCTGCTCCCGGCCTGGATACATGGACGACCCGGAACGGGCCCTCCCACATGGGCGAAAGCTTGTGCAGCCCTTCCCTCGAGAGGACCCGCCTCAGGACGAGGTCACCCACCTCAAGCATCCTGGAGCGGATGTTGCGGCAGTGGTACCGCAGCAGCGCTTGTTGATACCTCGCCGCCCTTAATGCGGCTTCGCGTCGGCGTTCCTCCCCCAGTACAAGATCCATCCTCCGCATGGCCTCCTGCTGCGTTTCGTCGAACGCCAGGACCCACGCGGAGCGATGCTTGACCTCGTGAGGGAGGACTGCTTCGGCTCTATAGACGAGGAAGAATGGGTTCTCACCCGTTGGCTTGGTAGCGGTAGTACGGATGGACCACAGCACAGACTGGAGTTCGTCATGCTAGCCCCTGCGGCAGGCCTCCAGCTTCTTCTTGAAGGTCCTAGTTTTGAGACCCCTCAGGACCTCAGCGTTGGCGCGTTCGACCTGACCATTGCTCCTGGGGTGAGCCACCGAAGCGTAGCAGATCTGCGTTCCAAGGTTAGCACCGTAGGTTTTGAAGAGGTTGCTAGTAAACTGCGAGCCGTTATCTGTGATGATGCGGTTGGGGACCGCGAAGCGGCTCACGAGGCCTTTGATGAACTTGACAGCAGAGCCGGCTGGAATGGTACAGACAGCTTCCACTTCCGCCCACTTGGTGAACTTGTCGATGGCGACGTAGAGATAGCGGTAGCCCCCTGGCGCTCGTGGGAACGGGCCCAAGATGTCCAGCCCCCAGACCACGAACGGCCACGTGAGCGGGATGGTTTGGAGGCCCTGAGCGGGCTGATGGATTTGCTTGGCGTGGAATTGGCAAGCTTCGCAGGACTTCACCAGCTCGGCTGCATCGTTGAGTGCTGTGGGCCAATAGAATCCGCTGCGGAAGGCTTTGCCGATGAGGGTCCTTGACGATGAGTGATGTCCACAGTCCCCGCCGTGTATGTCAATCAGCAGCTCCCTTCCTTGATCGCTGGAGATGCAGCGCAGCGTGACATCGTTCGGCCGTTTCCTGTACCACTCGCCGTCTTGAATGCAATATGCCGTGGCCTGTCGGGCCACGCGCTCCGTGTCTTCTTCCTTCTCCGACAGCGTCCCGTGCATCAGGTACTCCTTGAATTCCTTGGTCCAGCACTCCTCCTAGGGCTCGAGCGCCAAGAGTAGCCGAGCTCCTGAGGTTGGGCCGCAAGCTGGGGCTCCCATGGCCGGGGGCTGTGGGAGCTATTCCCGAGGCTGAGCCGTGCTTGAAAGAGGTGGCGTAGCCAATAGCTTGAAGATCCGCTCTTCGAAGACGCCGGGCTCTTGCAGTTGCCACTTGCATGCTCTCTTGGCGATATTGTCGGCTTCCTTGTTGGTGCCCCGGGGCACGTGCTACAGCTCCAAGCCCGAGAACTGCTTTTCCATCTTGCGCACCTCTGCAAGGTAGGCCTCCATGTGCTCGTCCTTCGGCTCATACACTTTGTTGGAGAAGTTGACGAGGAGCTGTGAGTCGCCCTTGACGGTAAGGCGCCTCACCCCCAGAGCCGCCGCAGCCTTCAGGCCCGCTATGAGGCCTTCGTATTCTGCGATATTGTTGGAGACCTTCTCGCCGTGCTGAAAGTAGAGTTGCACGGTGTAGTAAAGCTTGTCCTGAGTGGGCGAGATGAGCACTGCTCCAGCCCCCGCGCCCTGGTGCGCGAAGGCGCCATCGAAATGCATGACCCAGCCGTCTGGTGCCACACTTCCTGGGGAGGTGGACCGGTCTTCCCCTTCCTCAAGAGCCAGGGCATCTGTCCATTCTGCCACAAAATCGGCGAGCGCGGCTCCCTTGATGACCCTGGTGGTGCTGAACTCCAGCTGGAACGCTTGCAGCTCGATGTTCCATTCCGCGACCCTTCCGGCTGAGTTTGGGCTCCTGAGTACCCTGTCCAATGGGTAGGATGAGATGACCTTGATGGGGTGGCCCTGGAAGTAGTGTCGCAGCTTGCGCGAGGCCACCAAGAGTGCGAGCAGGAGCTTTTGCAGCATGGGGTAGCGTGCCCTTGCGTCCCGCAGTACGGTGCTGACGAAGTACACCGGGTGCTCAACGAGGGCTGGCACACTGTCGAGGCTCGGGTGTTGCGGAGGTTGTGGCATATCCTGAGGTGGAGGGCTTCCTAAGATCTGACCGTCCTCAGGAGCTTCTGCGATGCTGCCCTGCTGAGCTTGGTCTTTCGCCGCTGGTGGCCCTGCTGAGCCTTCCTGACCCTGCGCTGCATCAGCTCTGGCTTGGCGCGGCACACCCTTGTCTTGGCGCTCCTCCCGAACCGCCACTAGCATCGCACTGGCGGAGTACGGGGTGGCGGCAAGGTAGAGTACCAGAGGCTCGAGAGGCCGCGGTGCCACCATCACCGGGGGGCTGGTGAGGTATTTCTTGAGGTCTTGGAAGGCCCGATCGGCCACCGGGGTCCACTCGAAGGGGCCCTTCTTCTTCATGAGCTTAAAGAAGGGTAAGGCGCGCTCGCCTAGCTTGGAGATGAAACGCCCTAACGCGGTCACCCACCCTGCTAGCTTCTGCATCTCCTTGAGGGTCTGTGGTGGGCTCATGTCTTCGATGGCCTTGATCTTCTCCGGGTTCGCCTGGATCCCTCTGTGGGATACGAGGAACCCTAGTAGCTTGCCGGAGGGGACGCCAAACACGCACTTCTCCGGGTTAAGCCTCAAGTTCACCTGGCACAAGCTCTCAAAGGTCTCCTCCAAGTCTTGAATCAATGTCCTCGCCTCGCGAGATTTGACCACTATGTCATCAACGTAGGCCTCTGTGTTCCTGCCGAGCTGCCGCCCCAAGGCGATGTGCATCAGCCGCTGAAAGGTTGCACCCGCGTTGCGTAGGCCGAAGGGCATGCAGGTGTAGCAGTACACCCCGCATGGTGTCAGGAAGGCCGTCTTCTCCACATCCTCCACTGCCATCTTGATTTGGTGGTATCCAGAGAACGCATCCAGGAAACATAGCAAGTCGCACTCGGCGGTGGAGTCGACGGTTTGATCGATGCGCGGAAGGGGGAACGGATCTTGGGGGCAAGCATTGTTAAGGTTGGTGAAGTCGACGCACATCCATTCCTTTCCACCTTCCTTCGGTACTATGACGGGGTTCACCAGCCAATCTGGGTATCGAACTTCTCGAATGGTACCAGCCGCCTCCAGCTTGCGTGTTTCTTGGACGATGAAGGCCTGCTTCCCAGCGGACTGCCGTCTCGCCCGCTGCTTCACGGGGCGCATGTTGGGGCACACCCTCAGATGATGCTGGATCACCTCTCTCGGGACCCCTACCAGCTGATTGGGCTCCCACGCGAATTTCTCCTTGTTTGCACGCAAAAACCTCACCAAAGCTTCTTCTTGTCCCGGGTCAAGGCTGGTTCCTATGGTAAAGGTGGCTCCTGAAGACCCGTCCTCGTCAACCGGCACCTGCTTGGTCTCCGCCTTGTCTTGGGTGAACAACTGCTTCTTCTTGGCAGGCGCGGTCTCCTTATTCTCGGGCGTACTGGCGCCGGCTGGCTGCATTAATTCATTGCATGCAAGGATTATGAGAAATTTGACCAATGCATGTACTTCATGCATGCATGCATTGCAATTAATGCATTGGTAAACACAATGCTTTGAGGAAAACGAGCACATTAATTGAGTGCTTTTACAAACCACGAAATTATTCCACAACTCATCATCTACCTTGGTTGGTGAGAATTTTGAATTGAGCCCTATAAACCGGAAAGGAGGTAGTATTAAACACTAGCTGGGGCAACTATTTCATGCCTTGATCTAGTTTGGATGGATAGAAGACGGACCTTGCCATGAACATCATCGAGGACGTCCGGCAGCAGCTCAATCCTGAGAACCTTCCTGAAGATAACCTTGTGGCCTTGCCACTCATAAACTTGTTTGTGGAGGCATGCCACATCATCTTCCTACGTAAGCTTGCACAGAAAAGTAGCCTCACAGTATGCCTCACAAACGTAGGAGTAGCTTTGAACTTCTTGTGCTTCAGTACACCCTGGACAACACGCCTGACAATAGTGAGGCTGGAATTCATCTCGACATTGGTATAAGTGCAAATGGCTTCCAGGATCCAATAGCCTAAGAACTTTGTTTTTCCAGTGCGTATATTCAGGTCATCCGCCTCATAGCGAGTGACATGTACAACCACACAATCCTTGTCTACATCAGGGCTCTAATTGAAACAGAAACAAATTCTGAATTACTTTCCAATATAAGAAACACAAGTTATTTAAACCACTATGTAGAGTCAAAAGTATCACTATTGTAGGATGCTGCTAATGCGACACTACGATCAGAGACCCTTCGACGAAACTGTGTGCAATGCAATAACCGCAAACGGTGGTGTAAAAAACCCGTCAAAAAGGTGCAAAATGTTTGCGATGACGGATGCATCAAACACTGTTCAGATTTTAGTTACATGTGCGATGTAGGGCATACAGTTCAGTTCAATTAACTATTTGCGATGAGGAGGAACAAAAGAAACGGGTAGCCAGATGAAGGTGTGTGCGATATACAACATACGGTTCACTCGGATGAACTGTTTGTGATTAGGCAACACAAAAGAAATGGTCAGCCAGACTAAGGTGTGTGCGATATACGGCATGCGGTTCACTCAGATGAACTGTTTGCGTTGAGACAAGAGAACAGAAAAGGTTCAATATAACAAGACGTGTGTGATACGCGGAAAACAGGTCTGTAATTAGAAATGTGTGCGAAGACCGGTAATAACACAGACGATTGTTGCTAATAAGACGTGTGTGTTGTGCGATGGGATTGCATAAGTGCAAATGGCTTCCAGGATCCAACAGCCTAAGAACTTTGTTTCCCCAGTGCGTATATTCAGGTCATCCGCCTCATAGCGAGTGACATCTACAACCACACAATCCTTGTGTGCATCAGAGCTCTAATTGAAATAGAAAGAAATTCTGAATTACTTTCCAATATAAGAAACACAAGTTATTTAAACCACTATGTAGAGTCAAAACTATCACTACTGCAGGATGCTGCTAACGTGACACTCCGATAAGAGACCCTTGGACGAAACTGTGTGTGATGCAATAACCGCAAATGGTGGTGTAAAAATACAATAAAAAAGGTGCAAAATGTTTGCGATGACGGATGCATCAAACACTGTTCAGATTTTAGTTACGTGTGCGATGCAGGGCATATGGTTCAGTTCAATTAACTGTTTGCGATGAGGAGGAACAAAAGAAACGGGTAGCGAGATGAAGGTGTGTGCGATATACAACATACGGTTCACTCGGATGAATTGTTTGTGATTAGGCAACACAAAAGAAACGGTTAGCCAGCTCAAGGTGTGTGCGATATACGGCATGCTGTTTACTCAGATGAACTGTTTGCGTTGAGATAAGAGAACGGAAAAGGTTCAATATAACAAGATGTGTGTGATATGCCGCAAACAGGTCTGTAATCAGAAATGTGTGCGGAGACTGATAATAACACAGACGTTTGCTGCTAGTAAGACGTGTGTGTTGTGCGATGGGATTGCATACGTGCAAATGGCTTCCAGGATCCAACAGCCTAAGAACTTTGTTTTCCCAGTGCATATATTCAGGTCCTCCGCCTCATAGCGAGTGACATGTACAACCACACAATCCTTGTCTGCATCAGGGCTCTAATTGAAACAGAAACAAATTCTGAATTACTTTCCGATATAAGAAACACAAGTTATTTAAACCACTATGTAGAGTCAAAAGTATCACTACTGCAGGATGCTGCTAACGCGACACTATGATTAGAGACCCTTTGACGAAACTGTGTGCGATGCAATAACCGCAAACGGTGGTGTAAAAAACCGTCAAAAAGGTGCGTAATGTTTGGGATGACGGATGCATCAAACACTGTTCAGATTTTAGTTACATGTGCGATGCAGGGCATACCATTCAGTTCAATTAACTGTTTGCGATGAGGAGGAACAAAAGAAATGGGCAGCCAGATGAATGTGTGTGCGATATACAACATACAGTTCACTCGGATGAACTGTTTGTGATTAGGCAACACAAAAGAAATGGTCAGCCAGATCAAGGTGTGTGCGATATACGGCATGCGGTTCACTCAGATGAACTGTTTGCGTTGAGACAAGAGAACAGAAAAGGTTCAATATAACGAGATGTGTGTGATACGCGGCAAACAGGTCTGTAATTAGAAATGTGTGCGAAGACCCTTAATAACACAGACGATTGCTGCTAATAAGACGTGTGTGTTGTGCGATGGGATTGCATACAGAACAACAACATATATATATATATCTATATTATATATATATAGACACACACACACGCGCACACACACACACTTATGGACATGGTTGCATAACCAAATTAAACATCCAATTACATAGGTGGCTACTACAACCATGGCATTTGCACACACCAAAGTAAACTTACATGCATAATTACATAGGTGGCTACTACATACATGACATTTCCACACACAAAAGTAAACTATATATTGCATGCATGATTAACTATGATAAACGATCATCTGATCATCATCTACTTCTTGTGACGCTTGCTCTGGTTGTGGCTCGATCCGGCCTCGTCGATCTCCGTAACAAGGCACTTCCTCATTTCAATGATCCACTTGTGCATCTCATAGCATGTGTACATGCTCTTGGTCGCGAACCTGAGGTGAGGTTCATCCATTTGCCGCATCTAGGCCCCGTGCCAGGATACGGGACGTGTTATGTTGGCATCTTGCTTCATCTTTCTGTAGTATGGGTCGATGATGGCCGAGGCGAGTTCAACCAGGGAGTCCTTCTTCGTGCTGCCCCAGACCCTGTAGTGCTCATGGATTTCGACAAGGTCCTGGCAGGCCAAGCCCGTAACCCGGAGCACTATTACATCGTCGGTGGTTTCCATCATGGCGAACTTGTAGTCGGTGCTGCTAACAAACCTGCTGAAACGGTCGCAAGGATATGTGGCCATGCAGTAGTGGTAGATGAGGACATGATGGCGCACGCACAACTGGGCAGCGGCAACCTTCTGATCTATGTTGGGACGACCGGCGTTGTACGGGAGGTCGATGCCGACCACCTTGTACTTGTCTCGAGCAAGCAACTGCTCAACGATGTTGATGTAGTCGTCCACCATGGTCGGGTCGATGGTGTACACCACCGAGAGATCCATCTCCCTCGCATGGGTCTCCACTTTATGCTCGCCGAACTCCATTGGAGTGCCTCTATACATCCCCTCTCTATGGGTCGTCGTATGTGTGCTTGTTGTGTTGTGGGGCGCGACCGAAAGGTTGAAGAGACTAAGGTTACAATAGCCGCGGGAATTAAAGGGGAAGCCGGACGGCCTGGAATATCGGCACGCCCTCATGGCAGTTATAATTTGCAGCGGGTAACTCCATCGTGCCGCACGTAACTGCGTCGCGTGGCAACGCGCTCGACGCAATCGCATGCATATGGGGCCCTCGACTTGATCGTGCGAAGGCCCAACCGCTGGCAGAGCGCGCGCGGAGGGACGCGAGCAGAGCGCTCCGTGGTTGCCTCAACGGCGAGCAACCATATATATGCATATAGCAATTGAACACGCAAGGAAAAGTTGTGCACAAGCCGAGCACGCCGACGGACGCGAGCAAAGCGCGCCGCAGCGCTTGACAGCGAGCAGAGCTTGCCAAGGGACACGAGCAGAGGTCGGCACAGTGATACATGGCAAATAAGATGAACTGTGCAAGCAATGTCGGAGACATCAAGCATGTATCAGATTAGAGTTGTGTGTGCGATACATGGCATACAATTGATCCATCCGAGCTGTTTGTCATGGAAAAAGCCGTGTGTGTTGCAGGCAAACGCTTGCTAGTCTATAACCATAAATTTAACCAACAAAATGTTAATGCATGTTATAAAAATTATATAACTGGAAATTATGTTCAAATACGAATGCAACGATATAATCTTTGGCGACATGCATTCGTATTTTATTAGTTAAATCCTACTTATAAACCAGGACGGGAGTATAGTAGGTAATTAAATCGCAAACATTTTTTATTAACGGTATGTGTACGTGTCCTTTCATCCTCCTCTCGCACATCTTGTCACCCCGTTGCCACAGATGGCTTCGAGCGCAATCTTGAGCAGCACGCGGGGGCATTCTTTTGCCCAAACGGTGGTGATCATATTCCCGCGCAACCGCGCAGGTTCCCGCGCAAGCTTCCCGCCCGACTCGGTGAAATCCCCCAAAATCTCAATGCTTACTAGCCTACTATATAAACCCTCACGGCCGGCGAGTCTTGCGTCGCATTTTCCCCTCCCACCATGTAGCGTATCTCATCTGCTTCTCCCACACCAATGGCACCGGTCCGTCGTCGTCGCTCAGCCACTCCACCGTCATCAGAGGACAGCTCCAGTTGGGAGGCTACACCGCGGCGGCGGCGCGGTCCCCGGCGTAGTGTAGTGCGCGTGGCATCCCTGTTCGGTGTGCGCGGAACACCCACCACACGCTGCACTGCCGCTGCCCGTCCGCATCTATTGCCGGCCGCTGTTGCCACCACACCACCGTCAAAAGCCAGGGCCATCGCCCGCTCCGCTGCTGCGGCCCGAAGGCGGGAGGTGGTGGTCGTGGCCGCCACCCCATCATCGGCCGCCGTGGCCTCCAGCCCACCGTCGAGCACCGGGATCATCACCCGCTCCACCACCGCCGCCCGAAGGAGGGAGGCGGAGGTGGGGGCCCGCACGTGCGTTTGCGACCTTGCGCGCTACATCGAGTTCCTGAGGGAGGAGGAACGCCTGTCGAGCATGCAAAGAGCCTTACCGCAGCACACGCCAACGCAGAGGCAAGGAATCAGGAGATCTACGAGCAGTCCGGCTACTTCGAGAGGAGTCGTATGGAGCGGTAGAGGGCGTTCGAGCTGGTGAGCGTCGCTGAACATGCAGCAGCGGCAGGCACTGTATTGCAGTTGTCCAGCTCGTCGGTAGGCTCCTCCTCCTCTTCCTCTCACTGTGCGCGCTTGGCAAAGGAGAGGCTGCCGGAAGTAGTACAAAGCCCCTCTGTAGTAGTAGTTGTTGTATTTAGGGGCTATTTTGTTCAGTTCATCTGACTATAGATGTGGTCGAACTGTACAACGTACATAAAATTAGTTGGTATATATAGTTGTACGTGGTTGGCAACAATTGGGGAAAAGTTTGGTCAGTTCACTGTCGCGTTGAACTGTTTGTATAAATTAAGAATGACTTCTTAATCTATGAATGAAATCTATGCTTAATTATTGAATTTTAGTTGCAAAAATTAGATAGTGCTAGTGATTTTTAGCTGCATATTTTGACAAATCGCAGTGTTACAAGGATTGACAAATGGCAATGTTACTAGATGAACAAATGTCAATCTTTCCAGTTTGACAAATGGCAACATACCCAATATGACAAATGCAAATCTTACCAAATTGTGTGTACGTGGTTGCACACCGGTCATCCAAAACAACCGTTTGCGTTGAAGGGATGTACAAATCCCGCTCAACACATTTTCTCTTGGCTTCCTGGGGAAGCAGTCGGTTTGCATATGGGTGTTCTAACTAAAACGTTTGCGATAAAGAGCTGCACAAATCCTGCTCGGCACATTTTCCATTGGCTTCCTGGGGAAGCTGTCGGTTTGCATACGGGTGTTCTAACTAAAACGTTTGTGATGAGTGTTTTACATTTAAAAACCGTATTAAACTGCGGCTTGGGCGCCACTAATGGAGAGGATGCGAGCAAGGCGGACGGCCATGGAAGTCAAAGGGCTCGCTTTCCTGTGACCGTGCACGGCGTACCGCTCGCACGCTTCCCGGTGAGCCTGCGCATTGGAGTAAAGCTCGCACGCCTCCCGTTTAGTCAAGCACCTGTCCGCATGGCACCTACTAGCCATTAAAAGAGTGAGCCATGGCATCACATGAATGGTTAACAGAACGCACACAATTTAAATTATATAAAACATTTGAGATGTTACAGTGGCAGCTATTTGTTTCAAAATGCCTTTGTTGGCTGTTATTCGAGTGCGCCTTCTCTCAAAATGGACATGGAAAATACCACAGCATCTCGGGTGCCATTCCATGATAGCATGCCAAGTTTCATGAATTTCAGACGAGTTTTGGATTTACTAGAATTTAAAAACAAAGTATCTCAACATTTTGCCGGCAATCAACAGTGCCCTGGTGTTTGAAATTCATTCCCATTTCTTGCATGAGACCTAGGCATGCACCCAAGGACACATATTTGATTTTTCAACCAATTTATATGCACTGGAGCATGTGCATGTAGTTCAAATTTAAATTATGCACATAAAATGCCTAGAAAACACAGTTAATGTATAAAAATGTCTAACCGAACCCCGAAAAATTCCAAAATTTAACACAACACTCTTGTTGTTCTATGTTGACACTAGAAAGTTTTTTAAAGCAATAAGAGGCAATGAATATCGTTTCGTCCCTATCGAAACCATTAGGCTTATTGTGAGAAGCTCTGGTTTGTGAGAAGTTTATACCCAAACCTGCCCCAAATGGGACAAAAAAATTTACCACGGCAAGTTGATGCCGCTCCATGATAGCATGCCAAGTTTCATGAATTTCAGACGAGTTTTGGATTTACTACTTATAAAAACCAGGTATCTCAATGTTTGCTGCCGAGTGACGATGGCAGGGTGTTTGACATTCGTTCCCATTTCTTGCATGGCACCTAAGCATGCACCCAAGGAAACATATTTGATTTTTCAACCAATTTATAAGCGCTAGAGCATGAGCATGTAGTTCAAATTTGAATTATGCACATAAAATTCCTAGAAAACCTAGTTAATGTATAAAAATGTCCAAACGAACCCCGAAAAATTCCAAAATTTAACACAACACTCATGTTGTTCTATGTTGACACTAGAAATTTTTTGAAAGCAATAAGTGGCAACGGATATCGTTTCGTCCCCAAAGGTGGCATTTTCCCTACCGAAACCATCAGGCTTGTTATGGGAAGCTCTGGTTTGTGAGAAGCTTATACCAAACCTGCCCCAAATGGGACAAAAAAATTCCACGGCATGTTGATGCCGCTCCATGATAGCATGCCAAGTTTCATGAATTTCACACAAGTTTTGGATTTACTAGAATTTAAAAACCAGGTATCTCAATGTTTCAGCCAAGTGACTATGGCAGGGTGTTTGACATTCATTCCCATTTCTTGAATGGGACCTAAGCATGCACCCAAGGACACAGATTTGATTTTTTAACCAATTTATATGCGCTGGAGCATGAGCATGTAGTTCAAATTTGAATTATGCACATAAAATGCCTAGAAAACCCAGTTAATGTATAAAAATGTCCAAACGAACCCCGAAAAATTCCAAAATTTAACACAACACTCATGTTCTTCTATGTTGACACTAGAAATTTTTTGAAAGCAATAAGAGGCAACGGATATCGTTTCGTCCCCAAAGGTGGCACGTTCCCTACTGAAACCATCAGGCTTGTTGTGGGGAAGCTCTGGTTTGTGAGAAGCCTATACCCAAACCTGCCCCAAAGGGGACAAAAAAAATTCCACGGCATGTTGATGACGCTCCATGATAGCATGCCAACTTTCATGAATTTTAGACAAGTTTTGGATTTACTAGAATTTAAAAACCAGGTATCTCAATGTTTGCGGCCGAGTGACGGTGGTAGGGTGTTTGACATTCATTCCCATTTCTTGCTTGGGACCTAGGCATGCAAGCAAGGACATAGATTTGATTTTTGAACCAATTTATATGCACTAGAGCATGTGCATGTAGTTCAAATTTGAATTATGCACATAAAATGCCTATAGAACCCAGTTAATGTATAAAAATGTCCACACGAACCCCGAAAATTCCAAAATTTAACACAACACTCCTGTTGTTCTATGTTGACACTAGAGAAAAAATTGAAATCAATAAGAGGCAATGGATGTCGCTTCATCCAGAAAGGTGAAACGTTCCCTACCGTAACCATGAGGCTTGTTGCGAGAAGCTCTAGTTTGTGAGAAGCTTATACTCCAACCTGCCCCAACTAGGATAATATTTTTACCACTGCATGTTGATGCCGTTCCATGATAGCATGTCAAGTTTCATGAATTTCAGACGATTTTTCGATTTGCTAGAATTTTAAAACAATGTATCTCAATGTTCGCGGCCGAGCGACGGTGGCAAAGGTGTTTGACATTCATTCCCATTTCTTGCATGGGACCTAAGGTTGCAATCAAGGACACACATTTGATTTTTCAACCCGTTTATATGCACTGGAGCATGTGCATGGAGTTCAAATTTGAATTGTGCACCTGAAATGCCTACAAAAACAAGTTAATGTATAAAAATGTCTAAATGAACCCTGAATAATTCCAATTTTTTTGACGACACACCTATAGTTGCATGTTCACTGCAGATAAAAGTTCTAGCAATTCAAACACCATCCTTTGCAGCTGTGACCCCATTATGTAATTCAAATCGAGAAAAAAATCAGGTAGATCGCACACAGTTTATTATCACCAACCATGTGAGATGCAACACAAAATATCTTGGAGCACCGTCGGAGTATCGTACACATATGGCTTACGCGAGAAGGTGCGTCGGCTATAGTCCACAGCCGGCTGTCAAGCACACTAGCTCGCTCCCCAAATATCATTTCACTGTTCAATCATCGCCGGTGAAAGATGGGGACGTGGACCCGCGTCGTGAGGGCAACTTCGGCAGCCCACTCTGGCGAGAGCGCGGCCGCAGCCACTTGGTGCGTGCTAACAAGCTTCGTGAGCATGGCCACAATCTGCGACCGGGCGCCCAAGCAGCCCAAACGGCCTTTGTTTCTTCTCAGGTGGCGGCAGCAACATCTGCCTCGGGGATAGCAACTGGCGAGGGCCGCACAGCAACTGTCCGTTCCACAGCGGCGGTCTTAGCCCTGATGGAGGCCACCCACGCCCAGCTCGTGGTGGTCACCGCACAAATCAAACGAAGCTTCTTCGCCAATAGTCGGCAACCCACGGCCGAAGAGTTGGCAATCGCCGATAGCATTCGAGGAGCCGTCTGTTCCTGTGCAGCATTCCTTGCCACGACGGAGCCCGCCAAAGCCCAGATCACGGCCACCCACGCCCAGCTCGTGGTGGCCTATTCCAAAGATATGGCGGATGCGAATGGCGAGATGCTTGCCGAGTATGGTGCGATGGATGCCATGGAGCCCCTTCCCCAGGAGATCGTCGAGCGCGAGCTGGACATGGAGGAGGAGGCGGAGATCGACGAGCACCAGCCATAGTAGTACTCTTCGTTTTGTTTAATTAAGAGCGTCGGTCTTTAATTTGTTAGAGTAATGTTTAGGTCAGCTAGCTCTGTTTAATTGCTGAACATGCTCGATTAGGTCAGCTAGCTCTATTTTTGTCATAGAAGTAGGAGCCCACAACATGTATGATGATACCGGGTTTTGTCACAATTATCGTCATAGAAGTGTCATAACACTACTGCAGGATGCTGCTAACGACAGTACGATCAGAGACCCTTCGAGAAACTATGTGCGATGCAATAATCACAAACGGTGTTGTATGAAAACCGTCAGAAATGATGCAAAAAGTTTGCGATGAATGACACATCAAAAATGGTTCAGATTATAGTTGCGTGCGCGATGAGGGCCATACGGTTGATCTGTACGAACTGTTTGCGATGAGACAGAACAACAGAAACGGGCAGCCAGATCATGGTGTGTGCGATATACGACATATAGTTCACTCTGATGAACCGTTTGCAATGAGTGAGGTGAACACAAATGATTCGGCGTAAAAAGATGTGTGTGATAACCGGCAAACAGGTCGATAATCAGAATTGTGTGCAATCATTATAGACAGCCCATACGGTCTTTTTTTTGTGAATTGTGTGCTCGTCAGGGCACACAGTTTAACAAACCAACCTGTGGCGATAATGTAGAAGATCTCTGTCGAATACATATTACTAACCGTCTGCGATGAGATTGACAGGATAAACAGAGATATATACAGTCTGCTTAATTTAGTCCTTCTTCTTCCTGTTGTTCTTCTTGGATGGCCCCGCGACATCGTCTTGGCGAGGACGCTTCTTGCCGCTGACCGTTGGCTTTTCATCGCCGTCGCCGTCGTCATCGTCGTTGTTGTCGTCGTCCTCCTCCTCCTTGTTCGACCATTCCTCCTCATCATCATCGTCGTCCTCTTCTTCGTCCTCCGACGGCTCCTCGTCTGTCTGGTTGTCGTCTGACGACTCCGGAGGCGGCATCCCTTCCATGAACCGGATATAATCGAGGTCTGGGCTCGACGCCGGACTCATGGAAGACGAGCGGGATGATTCCGATGTTGACCTATCATCGGGCGCCAGACTGCTGGCCGAACTGTCGTCCTCGCTATCGCTCGACATGGCTGCAGAGTGTGTGCCAGTGTGTAGCGCGGCCTGCCGGGGACGATGAAGATGGTGGACACTTAAGCGGGGTATGCAGAGAAGAGGAACTGCCAATTGAAGCGGGGGTTGACGTATTATCTAACCGCTGATATAATCAACCGTAATTATTTGTACCCAGTCGCTCCAAATTCCCGAGGTTGCACAGGACTCCTATTGGCTATTTGGCTTGTTTCCTTTTTCAGGACAAAAACAAGGAACGAGTTTTGGGATTATGCACCGGTACCGGTACGAACGGAATAGGACAGTTGGGAAGCAATACATTGAGCTCTTCTTATTGATAAAGCCAGTAATAATCAAACTAGAAAGGAAAAGAAAAAAGGCAAAGAAAAATATCTGCACGAATCTTCGTGTAACATCAATGGCATATATAGGACCTAGATGTGCATTGCTTAGAGCACATCTAGATGTGCTTTAGCAATATTGTCAAACAAAACCCCTAATCATCATTGCAAACAGCGCATAGAACATGGCTAATGTGACAACCACAACTACACATGCTAGTTCCTTCTTGTCTCTTGCTTTCACCTGTTGCGTGTGATTGATTCTTTCTTGCTTCATCGTACTGATTGTACATTCCAGATCAGCCAGTTTCTTCTTCATCTTTACGTTACCTTCTACGAGCTTGGTGATAACACTCCGAGCCCTACCATGCCATTCTTCTTCCAGCCAGTTAACAAAGGCACAAGCCTCATATCCCTGCCAATGTTAAGTAGTATTCTCGATGAGCGGTGGCATTAACTGAAGTAAAATGATGAACTTAATTAGCACTAACCTCTAAGGGGTAACTAAGAAACCGCCTGCCAATGTCGAATCCCTCCGTCCATACACGTCGAGCGGGAGTGTGCCCGTGCCCACAACTCAGCTTTTGGTACTTCTCAGTGGCGCAAAACTCGGAGCCGAACTCGTGTTGCGGGAGTCTGGAGTCAAGCTCCGGATCCAGCGGTAGATCGCTTTCCTAGGGGGGTCATTCAGGACGTATTCAGCAAGGAGCCATATTTTGGACATGGTAAAAAAGATCGGGATAGATTCGAACCTGACAGGACGATTCGGATCCGTAGTACACCTGCCTTCTGATGACCTTAGGCAAGTGCTCAGTGGCGACTGCCGTCGTGGCGGCGATACGAGCAGGAGCAGTCGCACCGAAACCATCAGCACCACTTGTCTGCATTCCCCCAATGTCAGCGCTACGCGAGGGAATTTCAACGCTATGTAGGGATTTGGGGGAAATGGGGAAATTGTGGAGATAAGCTAACGGTCGGGAACTACTAATGGCACTATATATATGTTGTATACGGCACACTATTTGTACATGTCGTTTGTGTTAGGTATTACAACGTCACACACGATTTCCGCACCAAACCGTGTGAGAAGACAACGTAGGTTAGACACGGTTGCCATTACATAACCGTATGTGATGTACTAACATGTCCATATAATTGAGTTACGGTGAGATACCGTGTAAATAGCCGCTCCGTGGATATCCGTCAAAAAAATAGCCGGTCTGCATATAGAGATGGCGGCGGCAGCCTAGGTAGCGGCTACCAGAGAAGAGGTCAATCCTCGATCGGTGGGTGGTGGCGGCGTCATAGGAGTTCAATCCTTGTTCTGCGGCAAGAGATAGGAGGAGCTCAACCATCGAGGTCGGTGGCGGCGTGATTCCAGCACATCCATCGCGGTCGATGGCGGGATAGTGGAGGTCGAACTTCAAGCGGCAGCCGCACTAAGCTTTGCTCCTCGACCCTGCTGTCTCGCTGTGCCGCCGCATTGCGCTTGTCTGTCTGCTGGGTGGAGGTCATCGCGCGGCTAATTAATTAAGGTATTCTTTTCGTGAGTGGCTAAATTTAGGTATTCAATTCCTAAGTGTAGTGTTGTACTAGTACTCTGCGTGTAAATTGACTGGCCGTTAATTTTTGTCATAGCACGTCTGGATAACAACATGGAGCGCCCTTAGTAATTATTAAAATAAAACCTTGTGATTTATGCACGCATCTTTGGACAGCAGTTAATCCATGTATTAATGTTGTTGTTTTGTTTTTAATTACCATTCGTGTGCTGCAGATGGAACGATCTCGATGGATGCAGAATCGGAAAACCGCAGATTTTATCAGTGGCGTGACAGAGTTCATGAATTTGGCTGAAAGCCGATTACATCCTGTGTCCATGTACTGATTATGCCAATACAGAGTCACATGAAGTTGCAAATGTCCAGATGCACTTAGTCTCTAGGGGATTCATGGATGGATATACACGTTGGACCAGACACGGTGAAGAGGAGGTCATGGATGAAGATACCCAGGGCAGCGAGATGCCAAACCCCGATTAGTGTCACATGGATGTTGAATCTAACATCGGTGCAGAGGTGTCAAGCTACCAATGGAACACCGGAAAGCCGAAACGCCCACTGGAAAACCAAGAAGTCCACGAAGATGACGACGATCTTGATATGCCAGATTTTGCTGCTATGATTGCAGATTTCGAGGGCCCAGAATATAGTACGTAGTAAATATGCTGATGTGGCAAAGAATTAAATATATATAAAGAGGGTTAGAGTAACATATAGTAAGTAGATACCGTATCATGTTAAATGCGATGCTAATTTGTGTCATGCATGGCAATAAATATGTTTGTAACATCCCAAAATTCTAAATTTTGGAATGTTATATTAAATAAATAGTTTTGATTGTTTGGTTGATTGTTGTGTGATTGATTAACTGAAATTGAGTGAAATTCGAAACTTTTTGAAAGTTAAACGAGAGGGAATAAAATGACATTCCCAAAACTTTCATCTTGCTTCTATGATCTCCGTGAATTCAAATTCTTTTCAAATACAAAACCCTAGAGAGAAGATGACATGACTTCTTCCATTTAAATAAATGAAAAGGGTTTTTGAAAAGATTTGAATTTCACTTGGAAATATTTTTCATTCAGAAACTTCAAGCAATTCAATGATTTTCATGAGAGAAGATAAAATGACTTCATCAAAACATATGAAATAAGAGTTGGAAGTTTAAAAGGATCAAATTTAAAGTCCTTTTGAAGTTATTTTTAATTTGGAGTTATTTTGATTTTTATTCAAATTATTTTTCTCAAAAAATAAAATATATGGAAAATAGGGTAAAATGATTCCCTACAGTAGAAAATTGGAGAAAAATGAGTTTGAAATTATCTTGGTATTTTAAAATAATTTTATTTAGTTTTTAAATGAGCCAGCAGCACTGTTTGCTTTATTTGCATTTTTTGTGGAATTTATTTGATGCTAGAAAAATGTTCATGTTGTAAAAAATCTTTTTCTGAAAATTTTGATACATTATATGCCTATATAATATTTTTATTATTTTGTTTTTATTATTTTATTTGTCTGGAAAAATGTTTTTTAAGAAAAAAGAAGACCGACCAGACTTGGGCCGGCCCAGTCGCCAGGCCACGGCCCAGCCGGCCCAGCGCAGCGCCCCACTCGTCCCCGAGCTCAGGACGAAGTCCTGAGCCAGCACGCCGCCGCCGCCGTGCTCCGCACGGACTCCCGCCGCCGCCTCTGCTTGCCCCCTCCTCCACGCCTCGCAGCCGCCCCGCCCACCTATATAAGCGCCGCCCTGGACCCCGCATCTCGTCGCGCTGCCTCGCGCCATCAGCACCCGCCATCGGAGCCGCCGCCCGTCGCCCGCGGTCCGCCGTCCCGTTTCGCCGCCGGTTTTCTCCGCCTAAACCGCCGAGCCGGTATAAACCAAACCCGATCCGGTTTTTTTTCGTTTTCATTTTTTTATATTCGGTTTATTTTTTTAGGTTAAGTTATTTAGCGGACGTTCGTCCGTTAGGTTCGGTAGCGAACGATTTTCGTTCGTTAGGTTCTGTTAGCGAGCGTTCGCTCGATAGATTTTTCTTTTTTCTTTTTATTTTCGGCCAGGGACCCCTCCGGGAATATTTTATTTACAGATTAGTCTCTAATCTTCAAACCTTCGCTACTTTTCGCTCGTTTGTCCAAATCCAACGAAACCAATGCCCACTTCTTCGTTATGATCTCCTCTATCCAGATAATCAACTTGAACATGTTTATGAAAATTTAAAATATGATTTCAAACAGTGTTGAATTCAAACTTCTTTTGTTCGTAACTCGAGTTTTATAACTCCGTTTGAGTTGATTCTTTCTACAAATTAAAGCTCTTGACCTAAACTTTCTGATAAGGCCAAATTCACATAATTTTGGTACTGCTAGAAATTGTTTTATGTTGCAAGAGTTATTTGCTTGGTTTTGATGTTTTCCGAATTGTCTTCTTCGTTCTTTCCGATCTTTTGAGTGATTGCTTATGTGTGGTTACTATTGCTTGCTTACGATAGATTGACCGGAGTGTGACGAGTAGAACTATCAGGAGTTATGAGTGTGAATCATCTTCATCAACGATACAAGGCAAGTTCACACTTTGATCATATCCCTTCATTACCCAGTTTTTATGCATTAGTTTCAAACCTCAAACATTGCTTGGTTAGGAGTTGATAACATGTGGGTATTGGGAAGTAGATGATGAGGTAGAACCTATTGCCTTTTATTATCAAACCCTTGGGAGTTACTTTTACGTTATGCTCATACTGCTTTGCTATGCTCGTAGACGTGGATTGGTTTGAGAGAATTCATGAAAGATGTGAGAGATTATTGTTAACTAAGGTTCAACTTAAGGTGGCTACTTTAATACACATCTGGGTGGATTGGTAGGGGCACCCTGGGGTTATACCAGTGGACTTGCCCGGACACCTGGGGATATACCAGTGTTGTCCTAGGAGATCCCGGGGAACCCGTGTGATCATCCTATGGTTCGCCACCCAGACTCAAAGGGATCGTAAGATTATTCTTGCTAGAAACTTCCGTGTGCAGCCACAAGCTATTATGGGCTCTAGCATAGTTGAGTAAGTTGCATGACCTCTTCCAATGGTAGGCTAGCAGATGTAGGTTGGTACTGTCTACCCGGGGTTAGAGTTAATGCTTCTGAAAGACTGTGTCTCATTCATCCGTTTCTCAAACACCATGTAGTGCGAGAAATCCAACGGAGAAGATCGAGTCTTGTGGGGAAAAGTGTGCAAACCTCTGCAGAGTGTACAAACTAATCGTGGTTAGCCGTGTCCCCGGTTATGGACGTCTTGAGTATCTGGTTCTTGGATTATCATGTTGATCTCATCACTCTAAATTAATTTGTTGGGTTGTTAATGATTACTTTTAATTGGGATTGAGAGGGGGATTCACCTTCTCAATATTTTCAACAAATTTTGTAGTTAAAATAAAATATATTCCTTTGCAGTAGGGAAAAATTGGGTTTATGCAAAAATAAAATTAGAGCTTTCCACCAGCCAAATATACATGTAGTGATAGCTATTATTCATCATTATCCTATGGTGTGAATTTGACAGTACATTCAATGTACTGACACTTTGTGGCTGCAACGTCTCACGTTGCAGGAATCTTACGACGAGTAAGTGATACGTTAGGGTTACGATTTCTACACTCAACTTTGTCCTTGGTGTTGATGGGAATCCACAACCTTGTTGTTACTTCCGCTATTTGGATTGAGGTAATAGTATTTACGTTATTTTATACAAGTGACTTACCTCTGTTATAAATCCTCGAGTACTGTGTGTGTCAGCATACCGATCCAGGGATGACACTTAAGCATAGAGACTTGACCGTCTGAGGTCGGGTCGCTATAAGATTGTATCAGAGCACATGTTGATTGTAGGATGTGACCCCTAGAAACTGGCTAGCCCATAGGAAAGATATTCTCTACAACTTTCTTTTCAAAAAAGATCTTTTACCTCTCTTCTCTTTTGAGCTTATTCAAATATCCCCTTTTAGTTAGACTATACCCCTTTCCCATTTGACCACGCGATGATTCAGCTGATGAGATCACTCCAAGAAGGACAAGATATCGGGCAACTAAGACCATTTCGGAATGAAGAGGATTTTACCGTGCATTATAATAATGGCATCTACAATGGTTGAAGACTCCAAAGACTAGGAGAATTTGAAGGCTCTGTAGAATTCCCAGATTTGTATGACCTAGGAAGGCTACCCTTATGGAACTTGGCAGACTATGGAAGCTGTCAACACCCAAGATCAAGGTGTATCGGAGAAAGACCGGAACATGGAGCATTAGAACTCAAAGTTTTGTCAAAAAAACCCTAAGGCAGGAGATATCAACTATGGAATGATAGCTCATGGAAATGACAAGAGCAGAAACACGGCTATCCATGATGTTATCGCCCGCTTATGCTATTGTCACCCTGCTGAGATAAGCATGCATTTCTTTGGAAGGATTGGATGGTAGAAGGCTGATGGAGCATCTATCAGCAAAGGATGCAGTTTTTACCTTAGCTGGTGTATCGCCAGGATATGGAGTATTACATCATCAGGAAGTTTAAGATGAACCTTCAGGAAGCTGTATTTTACAAGGAAGCATTTCGTGAAGAACTCAGGACCCAGAAGCTAAAAGTAGCCAACCTGGAGGAGGAAAACCTCGAGATACCGGAGATTTGTCAAGAACTGTAGGACAATAGGACCATGGTTCATGCCAAGGATGTTGAAACCTAGAAGTTTGGAACGCAACTCCAGAATATTAAAGGACGACACGAGAGACTTCACGTCAACAGAGATGATCTGGCAAAAGAACTTGAGAAGTACAAGCACGATCGGAAGAAGTCATTGGAGACATGAACAAGACTTGAAGAATTGGCGACTTTGAAGATTTATTGACCTTTAGAATACCAAACCCTGTTATATACCTACGTTAGATGCGACGATTGTGAGTTGTCATTTGTTTAATTTTTTTTCGACAGCTACAAATGAAATCTGTCTTTTCAAAACTATTGTTTGCATTGTGTGTATCCCTCTCTATCCCTCTCTATATCTCCCATCTCACCCCAAAACCATGGACCCAATAGAGGATGAGTGAGATGAACTCATGTTTCCTGGACCGATAAGTCAATCGGAGACGGACTGGTGGATTCAGAACATGGAGGATCATATGGAGAATAACCCTATAGTTGGAAAGGATATGACCCAGCATGCTCTTCAGTGTTTAGAAAGAGGTGTTGCTACTTGGTGGATGATGTACCAAACCATCAATGGATGGCAAGGAGTAACCACTTGGAAGGAATTTAAGTTGACTCTGCTAAAGTCTTGGTTTGTGTCGCAGAAACTGAAGCCTTATGGAAATGATATGACGAAGTCGTGTGCATGCAAGCTCTGTGGAGAAATAGGGCACAACCATAAAGAACACAAGGATGAATGCCCTCATTGTGAAGAAATTCACCCAGAGGAAGAATGCCCCACTAGGCAGTTAACTTGTTTCTTGTGTGAAGGGGCTACCCACTACCCTGCTCAGTGTCACATTTACCCCATGGTATAAAGAACCATCCAGCAGAAGAAAGAAGCAATGAAAGGAGCCCACATGGAAATTTTAGAAGAACCGATGATGAAGGAAGAGGTGGAGGGCACACCTAAAGAAGACCTGATTAAACCCCGCACTAAGTCTTGCTATTTATGTGGAGAAGAAGGACACATCTCCCAGAATGGTCTGAATGGGGATCTAGTAGAATTCCCGACAGAGGAAGTAGAGTATGACCCACAGGAAATAGAAGCCCTGATTGGAACGGAAAAGTCCACGAAGAGAAATAGACTGGATACAAGGAAGGACCTGACTCATATCACCTGTTTCAGGAGCAAGGAGTCAGGGGACTACTTCAGCAGTTGCCCAAAAAGGAAGCCGGGGACCCAAGGAGGCTATGTAGTCACAAGGAAACCACGAGACTTGTCAGATGTCATATGTTTCTTTTGTAATGAAGCAGGGCACTTTGCCAGAGATTGTCCCAAGGAGTAGGAGACTTGTGATAAATAGTTGAGTTGCAACGAGAAATACAGTAGTAGTAGTGGGGGCATTTCTTTTATATTGAGGTGTTGAGTTTAGCATGTAATGGAAATGCAGGAGATTGAATTAATTCAAGAATCAATAAAGTTAGCACCGTTGGTACTGATTTGGATTTTTATGAGTTGTTACTCTATAAAGAAAGATTTTGACCACTTTCAAGGATATGAGAAATTTGGTCTATGGAAGAATTGGAGCATTTTAAGGGTGGTAGTACCCTGTGAGGACACTTGACCCCTGGAAAGGATAATGATATTCCATGGAGTGGACTTCGGACAAAACAAGTACGAGCTTTATCTTGATATGTGGGATATCCCAAGAGTATGAAGGGAGGATGTACTATTGGATATAAAGGAGATATGATGTTGGTAATATGGAGCAATTGTAACTCCAGGATGAGTCTGAGTAACCACGTCTGAGTTTGGTACAAATAGAAGGAAGGGAGACTGTACAATTGTATGGATTTAAGAATGCTAGGAAGCTTGATGTTGGAATAATGATCAGTTGCCCCGATGATGAGTTCAAGGATTACAAGTGATGAGATGGGCCATGACCCACAGGCCCCAGGACCTGCCAAGAAGCAAGCACATTCTTGCTGAAAGAAAAACCCAGGAAGAAGTTACGACTTTATCGACAGACGATCGTATAGGAGTAACGCAAAACCTGAGAGTTGTGAAGAAATGATAGATGTTTGTTTGGCTTGTAGAATCAATGGATTTATCCGAACTTAGTTCGTCGACAAGAGAAATTTTGCAATGCTTGTGAGGATGACCGAGTGTTAGAATGCGAGATTCGCTAAACCATATACAAGATAGTGATTTGGGTGCGGGATGGATTGATCACCATACCGACTTACTCCTATTATTCGCCTTGCTATATGGGATGGTAAATCTGAGTGACATACTTATAGTAGAGAGACGACGATCAAAGCCTTGTTTAAACCTTAGAATGGTATGATAATTTTTTCCCTTGTACACGGCAGCTGTTGCCAATCGTAGGATATACGGTGAGGTTCAACCAGACCCATTTCCTGCAAGAGAAACCATAAATTGTTGACCACCATGAGATATCGATAGTTGTTTAGTATTGGCGCCAGACCGTCAGCTAAGAGGACCCAGTCACAGGAAGACCGTACCAAGATGAAAAGGACACAGGAATTGAGGAAAAAGGTTATGCCACTACCGAAAGAGGCCAGTGAAGGAATTATCCTGAATATCTAGGAAGATCGACACTGCCAACAATAAGGAAGGAGTATATGAGTTTTGGTGGAACCGTAACCATGCTTTTAAGGGTGGTAGCACCCGAGAACCCCGGAGATGATCGATGGATTTTGAGGCGACCCCGAACCTAACCTATTTCTTGCTAACCTCTCCGAATCTCGAGGACGAGATTCATTTTAAGGGTGGTAGGTTTGTAACATCCCAAAATTCTAAATTTGGAATGTTATATTAAATAAATAGTTTTGATTGTTTGGTTGACTGTTGTGTGATTGATTGAGTGAAATTCGAAACTTTTTGAAAGTTAAATGAGAGGGAATAAAATGACTTTCCCAAAACTTTCATCTTGCTTTTATGATCTCCGTGAATTCAAATTCTTTTCAAATACAAAACCCTAGAGAGAAAATGACATGACTTCTTCCATTTAAATAAATGAAAAGGGTTTTTGAAAAGATTTGAAATTCATTTGGAAATATTTTTAATTCAGAAACTTCAAGCAACTCAATGATTTTCATGAGAGAAGATAAAATGACTTCTTCAAAACATATGAAATATGAGTTGGAAGTTTAAAAGGATCAAAATTAAAGTCCTTTTGAAGTTATTTTTAATTTGGAGTTTTGATTTTTATTCAAATTATTTTTCTCCAAAAATAAAATATATGGAAATAGGGTAAAATGATTCCCTACAGTAGAAAATTGGAGAAAAATGAGTTTGAAATTATCTTGGTATTTTAAAATAATTTTATTTGGTTTTTAAATGAGCCAGCAGCACTCTTTGCTTTATTTGAATTTTTTTTGTAGATTTTATTTGATGCTAGAAAAATGTTTATGTTGTAGAAAATCTTTTTCTGAAAATTTTGATATATTACATGCCTATATAATATATATTTTTTAAGAAGACCGACCACACCGGGCCAGCCCAGTCGCCAGGCCGCGGCCCAGCCGGCCCAGCGCAGTGCCCCGCTCGTCCCCGAGGTCAGGACGAAGTCCCGAACCACCACACCACCACCGCCGTGCTCCGCACGGACTCCCGCCGCCGCCTCTGCTTGCCCCCTCCTCCACGCCTCGGAGTCGCCCCGCCCACCTATATAAGCGCCGCCCCGGACCCCGCATCTCGCCGCGCCGCCTCACGCCATCACCGCCCATCGCCGGAGCCGCCGCCCGCCGGCCGCGGTCCGCCGTCCCATTTCGCCGGCGGTTTTCTCCGCCTAAACCGCCGAGCCGGTATAAACCAAACCCGATCCCGTTTTTTTTTTGTTTTTGTTTTTTTGTTTTTTGAATATTCGGTTTATTTTTTAGGTTAAGTTATTTAGCGGACGTTCGTCCGTTAGGTTCGGTAGCGAACGATTTTCGTTCGTTAGGTTCTGTTAGCGAGCGTTCTCTCGATAGATTTTTCTTTCTTCTTTTTATTTTCGGCCAGGGACCCCTCCATGAATATTTTATTTACAAATTAGTCCCTGATCTTCAAACCTTCGCTACTTTTCGCTCGTTTGTCCAAATGCAACGAAACCAACGCCCACTTCTTCGTTATGATCTCCTCTATCCAGATAATCAACTTGAACATGTTTTTGAAAATTTAAAATATGATTCCAAACAGTTTTGAATCCAAACTTCTTTTGTTCGTAACTCGAGTTTTATAACTCCGTTTGAGTTGATTCTTTTTGCAAATTAAAGCTCTTGACCTAAATTTTCTGATAAGGCCAAATTCACATAACTTTGGTACTGTTAGAAATTGTTTTATGTTGCAAGAGTTATTTGCTTGGTTTTGATGTTTTCTGAATTGTCTTCTTCGTTCTTTCCGATCTTTTGAGTGATTGCTTATGTGTGGTTACTATTGCTTGCTTACGATAGATTGACCGGAGTGTGACGAGTAGAACTATCAGGAGTTATGAGTGTGAATCATCTTCATCAACAGTACAAGGCAAGTTCACACTTTGATCATATCCCTTCATTACACAGTTTTTATGCATTAGTTTCAAACCTCAAACATTGCTTGGTTAGGAGTTGATAACATGTGGGTATTGGGAAGTAGATGATGAGGTAGAACCTATTGCCTTTTATTATCAAACCCTTGGGTGTTACTTTTACGTTATGCTCATACTGCTATGTTATGCTCGTAGACGTGGATTGGTTTGAGAGAATTCATGAAAGATGTGAGATATTATTGTTAACTAAGGTTTAACTTAAGGTGGCTACTTTAATACACATCTGGGTGGATTGGTAGGGGCACCCTGGGGTTATACCAGTGGACTTGCCCTGACACCTGGGGATATACCAGTGTTGTCCTAGGAGATCCCGGGGAACCCGTGTGATCATCCTATGGTTCGCCACCCAGGCTCAAAGGGATCATAAGATTATTCATGCTAGAAACTTCCGTGTGCAGCCACAAGCTATTATGGGCTCTAGCATAGTTGAGTAAGTTGCATGACCTCTTCCAGTGGTAGACTAGCAGATGTAGGGGATGTAGGTTGGTACTGTCTACCTGGGGTTAGAGTTAATGCTTCTCAAACACTATGTCTCGTTCATCCGTTTCTCAAACACCATGTAGTGCGAGAAATCCAACGGAGGAGATCGAGTCTTGTGGGGAAAAGTGTGCAAACCTCTGCAGAGTGTACAAACTAATCATGGTTAGCCGTGTCCCCGGTTATGGATGTCTTGAGTATCTGGTTCTTGGATTATCATGTTGGTCTCATCACTCTAAATTAATTTGTTGGGTTGTTAATGATTACTTTTAATTGGGATTGAGAGGGGGATTCACCTTCTCAATTTTTTTAACAAACTTTGTAGTTAAAATAAAATATATTCCTTTGCAGCAGGGAAAAATTGGCTTTATGCAAAAATAAACTTAGAGCTTTCCACCAGCCAAATATGCATGTAGTGATAGCTATTAGTCATCATTATCCTATGGTGTGAATTTGCCAGTACATTCAATGTACGAACCCTTTGTGGCTGCAACGTCTCATGTTGCAGGAATCTTACGACGAGTAAGTGATACGTTAGGGTTACGGTTTCTACACTCAACTTTGCCGTTGGTGTTGATGGGAATCCACAACCTTGTTGTTACTTCTGCTATTTGGATTGAGGTTCGTTATTTTATACATGTGATTTACCTCTGTTATAAATCCTCGAGTACTGTGTGTGTCAGCATACCGATCCAGGGATGACACTTAAGCATAGAGACTTGACCGTCTGAGGTCGGTCGCTACAATGATATATATATATATATATATATATATATATATATATGAGATATACTATACTCTATGTATTATACTAAGCGCTATAATTAATTACAGGTAGTATCATATGTACTGTATATTCATGATACTAGTATATGACACTCTCTACTATACTCATGATTTCTTACGGTGGAGAAAAATACGAGGCGAAACGATGAACTCATGTTTTCATTCGATCAAAAAGATGATGTTAGGTAATGTAAATGTTTTCAAAGAGCACACGATTCACTCACGAAAGCCGTGGATCCACTAAACCGTGGCCGATGCACCCCCCCCCCCCACCCCTCTGCCACGCGCGTGATCTGAGTCATGCATTCTGATTGGCCAGAACCCAAACCCCATGGATCGTACGTCTGCACCGTTGGATTCTCCTTGATCGAACGGCGATCCTCATCCCTTTCGACAACACATGTACTTGTTTTCAAGTAGCCCCTCCCAAAAAAATGTTTTCAAATAGCACATGGTTCACACACGAAAGCCGTGTGCCTACCAAACCGTGGCCGATGCCCCCCCCCCTCGCTGCGCATGCGATCTGAGTCGTGCGTTTCGATTGGCCAGAACGCAAACCCCACGGATCGTACGTCTGCACCGTTGGATGCTCCCAGATCGAACGGCAATCCTCATCCCTTTCGACAGAAAATACAGACCGGCTAGGAATTGATTTATATGCAAACATGCACGGTAAATGCCAAAAAATGTCTTACATATAGCACACGAGACCTGAAATGCGCCAGCAAATCAAACCCGTGGTAAAATTGTGATTGGTTTACGTGCAGAAAATTTAGATGAGAAATGATGAACTCACGTCTTCATTTCAAAATTAGTACGTCTTCATTTCGAACGAAATTATTCTGTTTGTGCACACGAGCGCTTAGAGGCAACCGTTTGCAAAGGCCTTTCCGCGTGTGCGGCGACCGGGGATATTTTCACCCTTTTCACCTAGGCCGCCAACACCCCCCCACCGTCTGCCCACATTTCACTCAACTAGTCCACCCAATCTCCTTCGCCAGCTCCCCCCTCCCCCAGATCCACAGCAGAACCCTCTTCGGCGCCGCCGTGCTCACCCCGGCCGTGTGCCCACTCTTCGGCGTCAAGCCTACGTCCACTGCCGTTCCCAACACGCGGCAGCCCGCGCCTCGCCGTCTTCGTTTGCTCGCCAGCCACCCTCGAGCATATCGATGCAGTAACCCTCGCCTCTCCTGTGGTACGGCCGGGTTTGCATTAAGAAGCCTGTTAGTTACTGCTCTCCATCATGGTGAGGCATATTTCCTTGCAATCCCTCTTCCAATTTCGTTCCGTATGTTCCCAAATTGGCTATAAAATAACGGATAGTGTATATATGTTCATTATCTACCTTCCTTACTACATATAAGTTGTATTTGTTCCAATAAGTTACTGCCTATTTACAGATCGCGGCGTCCGAGTCACACAAACTTAACAAATTAGCTGTACATTTTCTAAATTATTGCATGGAATGTTTAGAAAGTTTGATACCAAGTTGTTAGTTTTATGCTTATCCTCCTTTTCTGAGTTTTTTTGCATGTGTTCTCTGTAGATGCCGAGTAGCAGCGACAACACTCATTCAGGCCATGTATCTTCATCTGATTCGGACAATCCTAGGTCTTCAGTAGATTGCGAGGGATCAAGTAGTCTTGAACGGGATAGAGCTGCAGCAATTACCCTTCCGGTCAGGACACGGAGGAATGCTCCAAGGAAGCCCACACACCAGCCTAAAGGTGTATACGAAGTAACCGAGATTGATTTAAAGTCCTGGGCTCCAACTAAACCAGATAAAGCACGCATGAGGTTCAGGAGTGTGTGTGGATTTGTTGGCAGGGCAAGGCTCAACATTAATCTACCGGGGTTTCGGAAGGCTAACACAAACACAGCGAAGGATAGTCCGGGAGATCATGGATCACTTCGACGTTCCAGAGCAATGGAGAATGCAGGTGGAACACGCTGCATTGAAGAAGGCTAGGGATGCTTGGAGAAACTGGAAGCACGTGTTGTACAAGAAGTACTTGAGTGAAGGCAAGGACCCAATCCCCGCATACCCCCAAATTAGAAAGGCAGACTGGGCAGAATTCAAAAGGGTCAGGGCAAATCCAGAGTTTGCTGTGAAGAGTTTCAAGCAATCGGAACTTCAGAAGAACATACACCCCCACCGTATGGGTGTGGCAGGATACTACGGCATGAAACTGATATGGGAACAGGAAGACAAAGAAGCAGTAGCGGCGGGTGGGAGTCCGGCCTTTAGTGAAATCAAGGGTGAACGCGCCAGAGACTACTTGTGGGCACGTGCAAAGAGGCGTGATGACGGAACTTATTACTTTGAAAATGCACGTGATGCCAAACTGTATGAAGTGATGGTAGAGGCTTCCAAGATCCCTGGAAGGTTCTACAGGAACTCGGGGCCATGTGACATTCTATCCATTGCTCTAGACACAAAAGAGCCCCCTGGCCGTGCAAGGGGTATAGGCGTTAATGTCCCGCACAAGAGGGCTTTCACACTCAGCAAAGGAGAGAGGCTCAACATTAAAAAAGCGAGGAGTGAAATGAAGTAGAATGCATTGTTTGAAAAGTTGAAGGAGATTTATCCGACTATTCGAAAGGATGTTGAGGAGTCAATGATGATGATGCAGAAGACTCTAACACTGGCAGATAGCCAGCAGATGGGAGGGGAGGCGGGCATGGATGATGCTGCTTATTGTGCGACAACACTGCACAAGATTAGATGTGCATCAGCTGACCCCGGCGACACAGAGACTGCAGCTGCTCGTGATGATGCTATATCTGATCTATCTGGAATGGAAGACAGACTGAAGGGCGTGCTTACACATTATGAAGGTACATTAAAATGTGCAACAGCCTGGGTTTGCCCACCCTTCTTGGAAGATGGCCTCTTCTTGGACAATGTGCCATTGAAGCCGGGCTGTGTGAAGTGCTACGTGACTGAAGTAAAGCCTGGATTCAATGAATTTGCCCTGAAGAATGTCCTAGGAGACTTCGATGAGCAAAGTACCTTGGGAGAAACACTGTTACATCACATCCAGTGGCCATGAAAGGAAATAGAGTTCATCGATGAGATTCCTGAAGCCCCGCCAAGAGCAACCACTGTCGCCCCTCAACCAATGACGCTCAACTTGCCAGAGCAGCTCTCGCGGGCTGATGCATCAACATGTGATCAGCTGGACCGACTTTGTGGCGTACAAGCCATCTCATCCTCCGCCCCAAAGCAGTCAGTGGCAAGGCCTACAACTACTGATGACGCACCACCGGTTCAGTTGCCGGCCGCTGAAGCAGCGGGGGGAGACCCAGCTGCAGCACATGCTCAGCAGACCAACCTGGTGGAACAGACTGCTAAGCAGTCTGATGCTTCGGAACCGCCTGCTAAGCAGTTTGTAGGTCCAGAACCGATTGCTCATCAGTTCATCGGTCCACAGGCGCCTGATCAGCATACCAAAGTGTCAGCACTTCCTGCTCAGCAAACCAACGCGTTGGCACGGCCTCCTCAGCACACCGACAAGTTGGCACCACCTGCACAGAAACCCGACATAGCTTCAACGCATGGTCAGCAGTCTGATGCCTCTGCTCCTACAGCCAAGCAGTCCATCACTGCAGCACCGCCATCTCAGCGGTCCAGCATAGATAAACAGTCTGCTAAGAAGTCCATCCAAGCTTCACCGTCTGCTCGGTAGTCTACCGTGCAGGCAACCAGACGTTCTGCCAGAAATGCTTCAAGTACCAAGAAGGAAGTGGCCAAAAAGGCTACACCCATGACCACAAGGAAGCGCAGCGGGAAAGTGAAGAGGAAAGAGAACGATTGCCTCTTACTTAAAGCACTCTTCGCCCAGAAACAAATTAACAGCAGCTTGTTCGAATCGGGGAGTAATATTATTTCTGATGCCATGGATGATGAACAAGTAGAATTGTTGCTTACTAAAAGAAAAGCAGACGTACTTGAAGCACGCAATTACGTCCATGGTCAGCCATTTCTTGTTGGTGAATACTTTGATGAGTGGAGCTCCAGTTGCCGCGAGTTACATGAATATTGCATGGATCAAATGTCAGAAGGTCATCATCATTTGCTAGTCCACTACAACAGAGATCATTTCTGACACGATGCTGGTTCCATCATTGTGAGTTTCGAGGACTTACATCTCTTCTTCAACTTCAACGTGCTCGATGCCACTCTTGTTAGATGCGTGATTTTGTAAGTACTTAACAAACTCTGATCAACTTCTCCATACAAGGTTGTAAATGATAAACAGCTAACTGCATTTTATTCCTCTCAGGGGATTGAACGCGCAGAGAAGACAAAGTGAGAGTGTGTATTTCATAGATCCTGCATTAGCAAATGGCACAGCATTACATGAAAAGGACTGACGGGACTGGGCTGTTAACACGGTCGTCCGCATCTTCGAAAACACGTCCCATGCAGAATCATTTCTCTGGCCATATCATGAAGGGTAAGTCAAGTAAACAACCACGCATACACTGATTGTCTTTCAGATTTCGACATCATTCGTAGGTTCATGGCTTTCTTAATATGTAGCAATCACTTGATATTGGTATTCATTGTTCCAAACAAGAACACAGTTTACTACATTGATTCTCTCAGAGAGTCAACAAACGCTCAGGATCTGACGCATCATCAGCAATTCTTGGATAGGTATTGAATTCTATGATGTTGAAATTAATTTGCATTCATGTCTGGTTCAATAATTGATGTTGTCAAAATTCATCATCATTTGCAGTGTGCTCGCATTGTGGGAAACTAAAACAGGGAACCTGTTCGAGTGGAAACTACCTCTGCAGCACGAGACCGTTTCTCCGGTAACACACCGAAATCCATTATTTTCGGAAAATTTATCCAACGATCTGCAAATACCTTTCCTTACGCTAGTCAAATGTTCAAGCTTCCAAATAAACCTCTTTCTATTTTGTCCAAAGAAAAAATAATACATCTAACACCGGTTAGGTTGTTCCTAACAGGACAAATACATGACTAATTTTGTACAAAAAATTTCAGTGTCCTCCATCCGCAGGGACCAACCTTTGTGGATGCTATGTTTGCACACACATGATCTCCATCTGCAAATCTGCTGATAGTTGTGACGATCATCGCGAATTAGTACCAGTAAGTCTATCTTAATTAATATCTTCTACTCCACTCATATGCCACATCCTGATCTTAAAAATACTGCAGCTCATCTTAAAATGGAGGACCCCTGAACCGCTCCCGGCTGGTGAATTGCTGATGGTTCAGAGATTTGTCAGTGACTTCTTCCTGGATCACTACATCAATCCCACTGGTGATGATGAAGATTTTAGCATGGTTTCTCCTGAAACATTGAGTAAGAGTTAGCTACTAAACATATAACGCATGGATCCATTATTTTCCATCTGATGAGGTCTTCGTATTTCATACACGATGATTAATTATGTAATGCATATATGTGTGGACAAATCATTGGAATTTAGCTACCATATGTTCAATTGCAATTGTTGCGAAATCTGATGAATGTTCTTCCTGTGGACACTATTTGTTCAATTGAGTATTGTGGCGAATTTGCTTTTTGTGTGCCGATTCAAAATGGGATATTTTTGTTTATTTGTTCAATTGAATATTGTGGCGAATTTGCTTTTTGCGTGCCGATTCAAAATGGGATATTTTTGTTTTAACCTGGCAATTGCTCCGCACATGGTTCAACTAAATGAGTGTGTGCGATCCACATCGGAAAGCATACGTCAATCGTATTGGAACCGTCGGTGATACACAGCAGATCGCAAACGATTCGCAGCGCTACTACGTGTGCGTAGGTTCTCCGGAACCGTTTGTGATATCGCGTTATCGCACATGAGAACTGGGAGTAAACCGTGCCCAATGCAAAATACAATCCCAGTCGTATTTTTTTTAGGAAACTTGTGGGATCCCAAATGAAAAGCACACGTCACTCTTGCGGCAACCGTCGGTGATACCTAACAAATCACAAACGATCTGCAGCACTTGTATGTGTGCGAAGGGGATCCTGAACCATTTGTGATAGAACATTATCACAGACGGTAATTGTTGGAAAACGTGTGCGATGGAGTCTAGCATGGCAAACGGTTTACAAAGAAAACTCGTGTGCGATAGGGCACAAATCACACACAGTTCATATGTTGGCCCGTGTGCCTTACATAGTGTTTCCCAAATGGTTTGTTATGATAGACCGTATAGTTTCACTGCGTCATTAGAAACGCTTAACCACTGATACCACACATGCGAAAGAATTTAGTGTGTGCTGCATCGCACATGATTACTTTTTGGAAGGCCTCTGGATCACTGTTCAATATCCCCGACGGTTTCTGGGTCGTGTGGGAAGGACCCCCTATCGCACACACTCACTTGGCGACGGTTCCGAAGGCCATCGCGGAAAGGGGTAAAAAACTGTTTGTTTAGGACCGACGCGCACCAGTGTAAGCATGACAGGAAAAAAAATCGTTCGGCCCAAAATGTCACGGATGTGTCTTTTTTTTGTAGTGCTGCTCCCTGGCTATAAATAGCCACCCCCTACAACCACTAGTTGGTTGGCTGCTCCGAGAGAAACTCACATTAGTCATTGAGAGCATCCCATCCTCCAAGGACATTGAGCAAAAATCATCAAGTGAGGAAAACCCAAACACCTAAAACCCAAAGTGATTGAGCATCACTGAAGAGATTGTTCCTGTGTGGAATCGACGCTTGTTACCTTTGAAGACTGTGCGTCTTCCAGACGGTTAGATGTCATGGTCTAGAGCATCCAGGAGGAATTGTGGATCGCCGAGTGACCAAGTCTATGAAGGTTTGGAAGTCACCTGTGAAGACTTACCACGAGTGATTGGGCGAGGTCTGTGTGACCTTAGCTCAAGGAGAGTACGGTGAGGACTGTGTGTCCGGGACTGTGTGTCCTCAGGTTTAAATACCTAGCCGCTCCAACCAGACGTACAACCCTTTCATTTCCTCGTTCATTTCCTTTGGGTTTACCAAAGGTTGGAACTGGTCTACCAAATCATTGTCTTCACCGAGCTACTGGTTCTATTTCCTCAACCCTTTCATTTCCTCGTTCATGTGTTGATGAACTTGATCGTTACTGTTTGAAGACTTTGACTGAAGACTATCTCAATTTCCTCAATCCTATTTCTTCAGTCATCTTGTCTTCTGCCTGCTTATCATGTTCAGACGCTACCTGTGATTTGTGCTTGTTTCATATCATCATGATGATTGTGTTACTGCCATGTTATGCTTGCACATGAGTACTTATTCCACTGCTTGTAGTCGTCACTTAGCAAATTCCTCAAGTCGCATTTCCTCAGTGATGAATTCGTAAAAATCGCCTATTCACCCCCCCCCCCCTCTAGTCGACATAACACACTTTTATGAACCATTAATATGCTAAGCTAATGGATGGGTCTTATCCATCACATCATTCTCCTAATGATGTGATCCCATTATCAAATGACAACACATGTCTATGGTTAGGAAACCTTAACCATCTTTGATCAACGAGCTAGTCTGGTAGAGGCTTACTAGGGACATAGTATTTGTTTATGTATCCACACAAGTATTTAAGTTCCCGATCAATACAATTCTAGCATGAATAATAAACCTTTATCATGATTTAGGAAATATAATAATAACCATTTTATTATTGCCTCTAGGGCATATTTCCATCAGTCTCCCAGTTGCACTAGAGTCAATAATCTAGTTCACATCGCCATGTGATTAACACCCATAGTTCACATCGCCATGTGACCAACACCCAAAGAGTTTACTAGAGTCAATAATCTAGTTCACGTAACCTTGTGATTAACACCCAAAGAGTACTAAGGTGTGATCATGTTTTGATTGTGAGAGAAGTTTAGTCAACAGGTTTCTCACATTCAGATCCATATGTATTTTGCAAATTTCTATGTCTATAATGCTCTGCATGGAGCTACTCTAGCTAATTGCTCCCACTTTCAATATGTATCTAGATTGATACACATAGTCATCCGAATCGGTGTCAAAGCTTGCATCGACTTAACTCTTTACGACAAAGTCTTTATCACCTCCATAACCGAGCAAATATTTCCTTAGTTCTCTAAGGATAAATTTGACTGCTATCCAGTGATCTACTCCTCGAGCACTATTGTACCGCCTTTCCAAACTCATGGCAAGGTACACAATAGGTCTGGTACACAGCATGTCATGCTTTATAGAACCTATGGCTGAGGCATAGGGAATGCCTTTCATTCTCTCTCTATCTTCTGCCGTGGTCGGGCTTTGAGTCTTACTCAACTTCACACCTTGTAACGCAGGCAAAAACTCTTTCTTCGACTGATCTATTTTGAATTTCTTCAAAAACTTTGCCAAGGTATGTACTTTGTGAAAGTCCTATTAAGCGTCTCGATCTATCCCTATAGATCTTGATGCCCGATATATAATCAGCTTCACCGAGGTCTTCCATTGAAACATTCCTATTCAAGTATCCTTTTATGCTATCCAGAAATTCTACATCATTTTCAATCAAATATGCCATCCACATATAATATCAGAAATGCTACAGAGCTCCCACTCACTTTCTTGTAAATACAGGCTTCACCATAAGTCTGTATAAAACCATATGCTTTGATCACTTCATCAAATCGTATATTCCAACTCCGAGATGCTTGCACTAGTCCATAGACAGATCGCTGGAGCTTGCACAATTTGTTAGCGCATTTAGGATCGACAAAACCTTCTGGTCGCATCATATACAACTCTTTTTTAAGAAATCCATTAAGGAATGCATTTTTGACATCCATTTGCCAAATTTCATAATTATAAAATACGGCAATTGCGAACATGATTCAGACTGACTTAAGCATCGCTACGGGTGATATAGTCTCATTGTAGTCAACTCCTTGAACTTGACGAAAACCTTTCGTAACAAGTCGAGCTTTGTAGATGGTGACTTTACCATCAATGTATGTCTTCTTATTGAAGATCCATTTATTCTCAATGGCTTTCCGATCACCGGGGCAGTCCACCAAAGTCCACACTTTGTTCTCATACATGGATCCAATCTCAGATTTCATGGCCTCAAGCCATTTATCAGAATCTGGGCTCACCATAGCTTCTTCATAGTTCGTAGGTTCGCCATGGTCTAATAACATGACTTCTAGGACAGGATTAACGTACCACTCTGGTGCGAAACGTGCCCTGTTTGACCTACGAGGTCCAGTAGTAACTTTATCTGAAGTTTCATGATCATCGTTAGCTTCCTCTCTAGTTGGTGTAGGCATCACGGGAACGGATTTCTCTGATATGCTACTTTCCAATTCAAGAGAAGGTACAATTACCTCATCAAGTTCTACTTTCCTCCCACTCACTTTTTCAAGAAAAACTCCTTCTCTAGAAAGGTTCCATTCTTGGCAACAAAGATCTTGCCTTCGGATTTGTGGTAGAATGTGTACCCAATTGTTTCCTTATGGTATCACTTCTCTGATTTGGGTTCAAGCTTATCAGGCTGAAGCCTTTTTACATAATTGTCGCAACCCCAAACTTTAAGAAATGACAGCTTAGGTTTCTTGCCAAATCATAGTTCATAAGGTGTCGTCTCAATGGATTTAGACGGTGCCCTATTTAACGTCAATGCGGTTGTCTCTAATGCATAACCCCAAAACGATAGTGATAAATCAGTAAGAGACATCATAGAATGCACCATATCTTATAAAGTACGGTTACGACGTTCGGACACACCATTATGCCATGGTGTTCTAGGTGGCGTGAGTTGTGAAACAATACCACATTGTTATAAATGAAGGCCAAACTCGTAGCTCAAATATTCGCCTCTGTGATCAGATCGTAGAAACTTTATTTTCTTGTTACGATGATTCTCCACTTCACTCTGAAATTCTTTGAACTTTTCAAATGTTTCAGACTTGTGTTTCATCAAGTAGATATACCCATACCTACTCAAATCATCTGTGAAGGTCAGAAAATAACGATACCCGCCATGTGCCTCAACACTCTTCGGACCGCATACATCAGTATGTATTATTTCCAATAAGTCATTAGCTTTCTTCATTGCTCTGGAGAACGGAGTTTTAGTCATCTTGCCCATGAGGCATGGTTCGCAAGTATCAAATGATTCATAATCAAGTGATTCCAAAAGTCCATCCACATGGAGTTTCATCATACACTTTATATCAATATGACCTAAACGGCAGTGCCACAAGTATGTTACACTATTATTATCAACTTTGCATCTTTTGGCATCAATATGATGAATATGTGTATCACTACGATCAAGATTCAGTAAACCATTCATATTGGGTGTATGACCATAGAAGGTTTTATACATGTAAACAGAACAACAATTATTCTCTGACTTAAATGAATAACTATATTGCAATAAACATGATCCAGTCATATTCATTCTCAACACAAACACCAAATAACATTTATTTAGGTTCGACACTAATCCCGAAGGTAGAGGGAGTGTGCGATGCTGATCATATCAACATTGGAATCACTTCCAACACACATCGTCACCTCGTCTTTAACTAGTCTCTGTTTATTCTGCAACTCTTGTTTCGAGTTACCAATCTTAGCAACTAAACCGGTATCAAATACCCAGGGGTTGCTATGAACACTAGTAAAGTACACATCAATAACATGTATATCAAATATATATTTTTGTTCACTTTGCCATCCTTCTTATCCGCCAAGTATCTGGGCAGTTCCGCTTCCAGTAACCATTCCCTTTGCAGTAGAAGCACTTAGTTTCAGGCTTAGGTCCAGCTTTGGGCTTCTTCACGGGAGTGGCAACTTGCTTGCCATTCTTCTTGAAGTTCCTTTTTCTTTCCCTTGCCATTTTTCTTCAAACTAGTGGTCTTGTTAACCATCAACACTTTATCCTCTTTCTTGATTTCTACCTTCGCCGATTTCAGCATCGCGAATAGCTCGGGAATCATTTTCGTCATCCCTTGAATATAATAGTTCATCACAAAGTTCTAGTAGCTTGGTTATAGTGACTAGAGAACTATGTCAATCACTATATTATCTGGAAGATTAACTTCCACTTGATTCAAGTGATTGTACTACCCAGGCATTCTGAGCACATGCTCACTGGCTGAGCTATTCTCCTCCATTTTGTAGGCAAAGTACTTGTCAGAGGTCTCATACCTCTCAACACGGGCATGAGCCTGAAATACCACTTTCAGCTCTTGGAACATCTCATATGCTCCGTGGCGTCCCAGTTCTAAGTCGTAAAGAATGGCGCACTAAACTATTAAGTAGTCATCATATCGAGCTTGCCAAACGTTCATAATGTATGTATCTGCTCCTGCAATAGGTCTGTCACCTAGCGGTGCATCAAGGACATAATTCTTTTGTGCAGCAATGAGGATAATCCTCATATCACGGACCCAGTCTGCATCATTGCTACTATCATCTTTCAACTTAGTTTTCTCTAGGAACATAAAAAATTTGCGAGCTATTGATCTATAACATAGATATGCAAAAACTATTAAGACTAAGTTCATGATAAAAAGTTTAGTTAATCAAATTACTAATAAACTCCCACTTAAATAAACATCCCTCAAGTTATCTAAGTGATACATGATCCAAATCAACTAACGCATGTCCGATCATCACGTGAGATGGGGTAGTCATCAATGGTCAACATCTCTATGTTGATCATATCTACTATATGACTCACGTTCGACCTTTCGGTCTCCAGTGTTCTGAGACCATGTATGTACATGCTAGGCTCGTCAAGTTTAACCCAAGTATTCTGCATGTGCAAAACTGTCTTACACCCGTTTGTATGTGAAGGTAGAGTCTATCACACCCGATCATCACGTGGTGCTTCAGAACGACGAACTTTGGCAACGGTGCATACTCAGGGAGAACACTTTTATCTTGAAACCTAGTGAAGGGAACATCTTATAATGCTACCGCCATTCTAAGAAAAATAAGATGCATAAAGGATAAACAACACATGAAATCAAAATATGTGACATGATATGGCCATCATCATCTTGTGCTTTTGATCTCCATCTCCAAAGCATCGTTATGATCTCCATCATCACCGGCTCGACACCTTGATCTCTATCGTTGCGTCGGAGTCGTCTCGCCAACTATTGCTTCTACAATTATTGCTAAAACATAGTGATAAAGTAAAGCAATTACATGGC
The DNA here is from genome assembly GCF_002575655.3 of Aegilops tauschii subsp. strangulata. Classification (NCBI taxonomy): domain Eukaryota; kingdom Viridiplantae; phylum Streptophyta; class Magnoliopsida; order Poales; family Poaceae; genus Aegilops; species Aegilops tauschii. The sequence goes on from NC_053038.3 coordinate 190,703,288, forward strand.
GCTTGCATTTCATACAATAATTAAGAGACAACCCTAAGGCTCCTGTCGGCTGTCGATATTAGAAAACATGATCATCTCATACAACAAAGTATATCACATCACATCTTGACCATATCACATCACAACATGCCCTGCAAAAACAAGTTAGATGTCCTCTACTTTGTTGTTGCAAGTTTTACGTGGCTGCTGCGGCTTCTAGCAAGAATTCTTAACTAGGCAAAAACCACAACGGTGATTTATCAAGTGTGTTGTTTTAACCTTCTTCAAGGACTGGCCGTAGTCAAATTCGATTCAACTAAAGTAGGAGAAACAGACACCCGCTAGCCACCTTTTATGGAAAAGAAGTTGCATGTGAATCGGTGGAACCAGTCTCACGTGTGTGGACATGTAAGGTTGGTCCGGGCCGCTTCATCCCACAATACCGCCGAATCAAAAATAGACATTGGTGGTAAGCAGTATGACTATCACCGCCCATAACTCTTTGTGTTCTACTCGTGCATATCATCTACGCATAGAACTGGCTCGAATGCCACTGTTGGGAAACATTGCATGGAAAAGCAAAAAAAAATCTACGCACACGCAAGTTCTATCCATGGAGATGCATAGCAACGAGAGGGGAGAGTGTTTCTATGTACCCTCATAGGCTGTAAGGGGAATCGTTTAGAAATGTTGTTGATGTAGTCGAACTTCTTCGCGGTCCAACCGATCGAGTACCGAACATACGGCACCTCCGCGTTCAGCACACGTTCAGCTCGGTGACGTCCTCGCCTTCTTGATCCAGAAAGATGGCGAAGTAGTGGATGAGTTCTGGCAGCCGACGGTGTGGTGACGATGGTGGTGATGCTATCTCCGTAGGGCTTCGCCTAAGCACTACAAAAAATATGACCGAGGGTGTAAACGGTGGAGGGGGCGCCGCACATGGCTAAGCAATGGTCGTGGTTATTGTGGCACCCCCTCCCACATATATATAGGTGGGGGAGGAGGCAGAATCTAGGAGGCGCCCCCAAGTAGGCCGAATCCTAGTTGGGGTCGTTCCCAAGTGGTGCCCCCACCCCCTTACCATATTAGCCGGAGGGGGAAAGGGAAAGGGGGGACAAGGAAGGAAGGGGGAGGCCCAATCCCCCCTTTCCTTTCTCCCACTTGGCCGGCTGCCATAGGGGGTGCGCCATCCCTTTTGGGCTGGTGTGCTCCCCTCTAATGGCCCAATAGGCCCATTACCCTCTCGGGGTGTCTGGTACCCCCTCCGGTATTCTGATGACTACCCGGTACACTCTTAAGCACTTCTGGTGTCCGAATACCATCGTCCTATATATCAATTTTTACCTACGGGCCATTACGGATCTCCTCATCATTTCCCTGATCTCATCCAGGACTCCGATCAACATTCGGTCACCAAATCCATATAACTCATATAACACTATATCGTCAACGAACATTAAGCGTGCGGACCCTACGGGTTCTAGAACTATGTAGACATGACCGAGACACCTCTTCGGCCAATGACCAATAGCGGAACCTGGATGCCAATATTGGCTCCCACATATTCTACGAAGATCATTATCAGTCGAACCATTATGACAACATATGTAATTCCCTTTGTCCATCGGTATGTTACTTGCCCGAGATTCAATCGTCGGTATCTTCATACCTAGTTCAATCTCGTTATCGGCAAGTCTCTTTACTCATTCTATAATACAAAATCTTGCAAATAACTCATGAGAGCATCTCCATCCGTTGGCCCCCCAAGAGGCATAAAAATCGTCGCCTGGGGCGAGCCGGCGGTCGAATCGGCTCTAGGGGCGGTTGGGCATCTAGCCGTCGCACGAGGCGCCGATATCGGCCCATTCCTGACTGCTTTTTGGCCCACTTTCGGCGAAAAATGGCCCGATATCGGCGAGAATCGGCCCATATTCGGCGTGGTTCGTGTTGAATTCTCAACATAAATATTTTTTTATCACATAGTTCATCACAGAAAATCAAATAGTTTAATAAAATAGTGCAACAACAAATAGTTCAACACAAATTATATAGCTCAACAAATAAAAACTCATATTTCATCACACGTCGAGCTAGGCGTCGCCCTTGATCCTCCATAGGTGCTTCACCAGATCCTGCTGCAGTTGATGATGCACCTGTGGGTCTCGGATCTCCTGACGCATATTAAGGTAGGAAGTCCACGTTGCCGGTAGCTGGTGATCAACTTTGGCTAGAGGACCCTGCCTGTAGTATGGTTCAGTGTCAAACACTAGCTCTTCCTGCTCGTTCTCGATGATCATGTTGTGCAAGATGACACATCAAGTCATGATCTTCCACATTTGATCTTTCGACCAGGTCTGAGCAGGGTACCGGACAACAGCAAATCGAGATTGGAGCACACCAAATGCCCGCTCGACATCCTTCCTGCAAGCCTCCTGAACCTTGGCAAAGTGGGACTTCTTGCCTCCTGGCACAGTGTTTGAGATAGTCTTCACAAATGTAGACCATCTCGGATAGATGCCATCAGCTAGGTAGTACCCCTTGTTGTAGTGTCACTCACTGACCTCCAAGTTCACCGAAGGAGAATGACCTTCAACAAGCTTGGCAAAGACAGGGGAGCACTGCAGCATGTTGATGTCATTGTGAGTTCCTAGCATACCAAAGAAGGAGTGCCAAATCCAAAGGTCCTGTGTGGCCACCGCCTCAAGTACCACAGTGCAACCACCTTTGGCGCCTTTGTACATCCCCTGCCAAGCAAATGGGCAGTTCTTCCATTTCCAATGCATGCAGTCGATGCTTCCAAGCATCCCAGGAAATCCTCTTGTTGCATTCTATGCTAGGATCCGAGCAGTGTCTTCCGCATTAGGTGTTCGCAAGTATTGCGGTCCAAACACTGCCGCCACTGCCCTACGGAACTTGTAGAAACACTCAATGGTCGTGGACTCGGCCATGCGCCCATAGTCGTCGAGTGAATCACCGGGAGCTCTGTATGCAAGCATCCTCATCGCTATCATGCACTTCTGGATTGAGGTGAATCCAAGTTTGCCGGTGCAATCCTTCTTGCACTTGAAGTAGTTGTCGAACTCCTAGATGGAATTCACAATCCTGAGGAAAAGCTTTCGGCTCATCTGATAGCGGCGCCAAAATACTTTGTCGCCGTGCAGTGGAGCGTCGGCGAAGTAGTCGGAGTAGAGCATGCATTAGCCTTCGAAACGATGCCGGTTCTTTGCTTTCATCTGCCCCGGCGCCGAGCCACCTCGCTCCTGATACATCTCCAACGTATATATAATTTTTTATTGTTCCATGCTGTTTTATTATCAATCTTGGATGTTTTATAATCATTTTATAGTCATTTTATATCATTTTTTGGTACTAACCTATTGACATAGTGCAAAGTGCCAGTTGCTGTTTTTTTCCATGTTTATTACATCGCAGGAAATCAATATCAAACGGAGTCCAAATGCCATGAAACTCCACGATGATTTTTTATGGGCCAAAACGAAGCAGATGGGCCTTGGTTCCCCCCGTGGGGAGTCCCGAGGAGGGGACAACCCACGAGGGCGCGCCAGCAGGCCCTGGCGCGCCCTGGTTGGTTGTGCCCACCTCGGGTACCCCCCGGGCCGCCTCTTTGCTCTATAAATACCCCAAAAATACCATAACCCTAGGGGAGTCGATGAAATATTCATCCAACAGCCGCAGAGTCTAGAACCACCAGATCCAATCTAGACACCATCACGGAGGGGTTCACCACTTCCATTGGTGCCTCTCTGATGATGCGTGAGTAGTTCCTTGTAGACCTTCGGGTCCGTAATTAGTAGATAGATGGCTCTCTCTCTCTCTCTCGCTGAATTCTCAATACAATGGTCTCTTGGAGATCCATATGATGTAACTCTTTTGCAGTGTGTTTGTTGGGTTCTGATGAACTTCAAGTTTATGATCAGTCATATCTTTTTATATCCATGAAAGTTATTTGAGTTTCTTTGATCTCTTATATGCATAATCTCTTATAGCCTCGTATTTCTTCTCCGATATTTGGGTTTTGTTTGGCCAACTTGATCTATTTATCTTGCAATGGGAAGAGGTGCCCGGTAGTGGTTTCGATCTTACGGTGCTCAATCCCAATGACAGAAAGGGAAACGACACGTATGTATCGTTGCTACTAAGGATAAAAAGACGAGATCTATATCTACCGCCATATAGATAAACGGATCTTTTCTACATCATGTCATTGTTCCTATTGCATTACTCCGTTTTTTCATGAATTTAATACACTAGATGCATGCTGGATAGCGGTCGATGTGTGGAGTAATAGTAGTAGATGCAGGTAGGACTTGGTCTACTAATCTTGGACGTGATGCCTATGTAATGATCATTGCCTGGATATCATCATAATTATTTGAAGTTCTATCAATTGCCCAACAGTAATTTGTTTACCCACCGTTTGCTATTTTTCTCGAGAGAAGCCACTAGTCAAACCTACCGCCCCTGGGTATTCTTTCTTGTATATTTGCCTTGCGATCTATTTTTCCTTTACATTTTTATTCAGATCTATTAAACCAAAAAATACAAAAATACCTTGCTGCGTTTTATCTTTATTTATTTTATTTGGCGTTCGATCTATCAATCTACTACAATTTACCTCACATCCGCTTGCCTATCTTGAGGCGCCGTACCCCGGAAGGGATTGACAACCCCTTTTAACTCGTCGGGTTGCGAGGTGTTGTTGTTTGTGTGCAGGTGTTGTTTACGTTGTGTTGCTTGGTTCTCCCACTGGTTCGATACCTTGGTTTCATAAGTGAGAGAAATACCTACCGTCGCTGTGCTACATCATCCCTCCCTCTTCTGGGAAATACCGACGTAGTTCCAGCTACCATCAAGGAGAATTTCTGGCACCGTTGCCGGGGAGGATCAAGTCAAGATAGTGTCCCGTCAACATGCCAATTTCTGGCGCCGTTGCCGGGGAGGATCTTCATCATAATCAAGTTCCTAATCACAAATCTCATCTCCTTGCAATTTACATTATTCGTCATTTGCCTCTCGTTTTCCTCTCCCCCACTTCACAAAATGTGGCCGTATGCATCGTTTTGATGCAGAGGCCGGGGAGTCCCCCCTTTTCGAAAAAAAGCTATTTGATCTCTCACTGATTGATTGGAGCAAAAGAACATCTGTCACTACCATATGAAATTCAAACAAACTTACTATGCCATCTGATCCACGACTGATTGATTGACCATCATTCAAAATTACAAATACTGGAAGTACTATTTCCCCTGCGGCTTAGCAGGATGAACATCATAAAGTAATTTTGTTCAAAAAAGACACCAAATAAACAATGCCACTAAGGGAAAACATCAGTAAGAAGGCAATCGACATACGACAGGGGAATGGATTTAGACCTCGTTGGAACTCAACAGCCTGACGAGGCAACATTGAAGGTTGATCCCTCTTTCGACTTAACATTCAACCATAATCCAACCAAATTTTAGTGATGTGGTCGTTATAAGAATTCAAACATTTTACTTGAGGCTATAAAAAATAAATGAAAGACCAAAACGCTAGTCAGGCCCTATACTCAACTGATAATGGCAGGCTAACACTTCCACAAACACAAAGGAAGTTCTAGCTCGTACAGGTGAACATGCACTACAAGCCTACAAAATATACTTCCATCTCAGGTTTTAAAAGTTTTTCACTGAAACTTTTGCTCCCATATCCTATACTACTTTTTAACTTGTATCTTAGGCCTTAAGGGACTATACTACTTAGCATTACAATTTTCTAGATTTCCTTTTAACCCTATTATGGATCGGAGGGAGCACAAACTAAGGGTAAAAGGAAATCTACAAAATTGTAACCAGATAGTGTTGCACTGCAACCTTTAGTATAGATGCCTGAACAGAGAAGAAAAACAGAAATTTGTAGATATATATCACATCATCATAAAACTTACTTGGAAGTGATCAATATTATTTAAACATCTCAACTAAATCAGAGCTTGAGAAGAAAAAGTTCATCTCCTCCATTCCTTCATCGTGAAGGAGGTCAGCATCTGCAGTTTGCAAACCAACCAAAAAAAATCCGATCCGGTAGAGGGAAGCCAACTAATGAGATAAGGACGATGGTCGGTTTTGGGGTCAATCCGGTGAGGGCTCGGTGACTGCCAGCGGCAAGCCCAGGAGGCAGCCGTGGTGATCATGGAGCCCACGGATCCGAGTCGCCGTGCGTGTCCATCGGACCCATGGGCCGCTACAGGATTTGGAGAGCGAGTGGCCGGCTAGCCGCTACAATGCTACCAGATCACTTTGTGGTCAAGATAAAGCAACCCCTTCCTCTTGCCCAATCATACTACCTCCTAACATCATCCTCCCAAATCATTTTTCCACGAAATTTTACATGCACACGGATGATGCAGATATTTGTATGTATAGTTTTTCTAAAACTGTTTGACATTTCAAAAATTATTATTCCACGCAGGTGCACGTATGAATTTCTCGTATGCAGCTTGCTAGTGTTCTTCACCACCCAATTACATTACCACTGAATGAGGTAAAAAAAACAAGCTCACTAAACCAAATGCAGTGTGCATCAACATAATAACTCATTAATATATAGCACTGTGATCTCCAAAAATGAATGTAGACATTCAGCTATCAAGGCTGCATTTCTTATAGTTCTTTCAAGAGACTGGCAGAAACATTGCCTTTCAATTACAAAAATAGAGTATGTTTAACAGTCATTTACATGTTTATTTCGTTGTAGTGGCAACCCAATGGAAGAAGTTTTTCCGTACTTACACATTCGACTCACGCTTTTTAATCAATGTACAGTTAATTCACTGAATGAAAAGGAAATAATTGATGAAACAGATACAGTGGTTAATTACCTGAAGCATACTACACATACCTAAGTCAACAGATTGTGCCACACATTTAGTAGTCAAATATAGATTGCAATGCACCTCTTCTTTTTTTTCCTCCATAATAACTTGATCTGCATGAAAGCGTCCATATTCAGAACAAAGAATAGATAAAAAGACATGTTCAATATCTAGAACAAGTCTCCGTGCTACAACAAAGATGATCAAGTCCCCATCTGCCAAACAACAATAAATCCTTTGGTCAAAATTGTATTCATTACAGCCACAATGTGACGTCGTCTGATGCTGTTGATCCTAGTCGCATACCCTCCCATAGTTCAGAATCAGGGCCTGCTTCTTCACACCCATGACCTGCAGGCTGCAGCGCGCCAACGCCGCTGGCTTCTGCACCACCAAATCTAGGAGAGAACCTGCATAAGAACAAACAAAAAGCACCGCCATGTTTGGAATCTTCATGAGTCAAGAGGAAGGGACGAGAACGCCAATGAGGAGAACAGGAAAAGACACAAGCTATTTCTACACGCCTTCAACAGCGGCGGCGGTTAACTGGTGATTCCCACTGAATCAACGTAGCAGCGCCGAGGGGTCCCTTTGCACGAACTGCGTACGCATCTGGTAATGCTGCCACATAGGCTGGTGCCAATGATTCTTCATCCATTGGCTTGCTTCACTATTCTCCAATGGCATGCCGCACGCGGCACGCATGTACCAGTTCTGATCGATGAGTCTCCTTGCTTGCATGATGAAAAAGAGACCTTGTAATCAGAGAATGAGAACCGCCGATGAGAAACAAGAAGAGGTCATGGGAGGAACGACAAGGGAAGCGCAAACCGTCATCGATAGCCATCCTCAGAGTCCTCACCGGCGGCGGGTGGAGGATGCGTCGGCTGCGCTGTACTCATACCACCCTGTGCAGGCGCCATGATGATCCTGGCCCTGGGTACGTGTGTTGAAGGTTGATTAGATCAATCAAACATCGTTGGCCAAGCAATTACCACTTATATCAATCAAGGGTATCTGAACCTAAAGAAGTAGTAGGACACGATCTGCTAGCCTGTATGCCGGAGCAGAAGCACGTGTGATCATCCGGCACCCGCTGTCATACCCGCGGTGCCCTCTAGAAGCCTGGCACTCATCGCCACACCACTCGGCGCCGACCTTCCGTCGCACCGAGAACCCCTTCCTAATGGCGTCCCCAACGATGGCATACTGGTGTTCCCGGCGGCCAGCGCATCCGCCATGGCCGAGTTGTACCGCTGCACCTACACACCACCCCCAGGCCCAGAATGTCCTCTAGTGCCGATGTACCGGCACTCTCTTGCGCCACCGCCAAGCTCGGCGTCCCCAACGGTGGCGTACTAACATTCCCGGTGGCCAGCGCATCCGCAATGGCCGAGTCATACGGCTGCACCTGCACACCACCCCCAGGCCTAGTACGTCCTCTAGCGCCGACGTACCGGCGCTCTCCTTCTGCATCGCCGCCAAGCTCGCCGATGGTTGGATGCGATCCAGAGTGGTACAGATAAGAGGGAGGAGTAGGGAATTTCTTCATGGGACTGGATCCCAGCACCGACGGCCTGGACCACGACCGCGGGGCGGACGAGGAGGCGACAGCAGGAGACATTTTTTCTCAGGAGCCGGGAGAGAGACGGGATCGGGAGCCATGGGGTGCGGGAGGGGAGGAGGCTGCGTGGGCGTGGGATCGTGTGTTCGTGGGTCGTGGTTTTTTTGGCCTTTTTTTCCGGGCGGGGATGGAAGAAGCGGTGGGAGGACTTTCGATAGCTAGCGACAGGAGGGGGGTCGAACGAGGTCGAACCATCACGACGTTCGATCCTCCTTTAATAGTAGAGATTCCTTTATGGTAATTCCTATGGAAATCAATCTTACAATAATAATAATAACAATAATAATAGGATCACCTCTGATCTTGAGAATAATATTAAAGAATTTATCAACACACAAAAAGTTTTCAACGCTTCCATAGAAGAAAAGTTGAATAAGATTGATGATTTGTCTAGAAGTGTTGATAGAATTGCTCATGATGTGGAAAATCTCAAGATGAAAATTTTTGTGCCTAAAGTAGATGAATCAATTAAAGCTCTTTATGTTTCTATGGATGAAAGTAAGAAAAGAACTGCTATGCTTAGAGCTAAAAGAGAATTTTTAGAAAAACCTTTTTCTAGTGATTATTCTTGTAAAAATGATGAAGATCTTAAAATGATTGGTGTTTCTTCTATTCATTCCTTGTTTAGTAAAGTTAAGAATGATGAAAAATGGACTGGAGAAGAGTCAACTTTAGGTAGAAGGCGTCCCAATGTTTCGGAGGGTGAAAATCTTGTTGAGAAAATTGATGAAAGTGGGTTTGGAGAGGTCAAAACTTTAACTAGTGATGTACCCACTCTTTTGGATTACAAAGACTTTTATTATGATAGTTGCTCTTTGAATGATTGTATTTCTTTGTTGCAATCCATGATAAATTCACCCCATGCTTATGAACAAAATAAAGCTTTTACTAAACATATTGTTGATGCTATGATGAAAGCTTTGGAAGAAAAATTGGAATTGGAAGTTTCAATTCCTAGAAAATTGCATGATGAATGAGAATCTACTATCAAAGTCAAGATTAAAAATTATGAGTGTTTTGCTTTGTGTGACTTGGGTGCTAGTTTTTATACAATTCCAAAATCTTTATGTGATGTGCTTGGTCTTACTAATCTTGAAGAATGTTCTTTGAATTTCCACTTGGCGGATTCTACTATTAAAAAGACTATGGGAAGAATTAATGATGTTCTTATTCTTGCAAATAGGAATTATGTGCCCATAGATTTTATTGTTCTAGATATTGATTGCAATCCGTCTTGTCCAATTATTCTTGGTAGACCGTTTTTACGCACTATCGGTGTCGTGATTGATATGAAAAAAGGCAATATTAAGTTCCAATTTCCTTTGAGGAAAGGTATGGAACACTTTCCTAGAACAAAAATCATGCCACCTTATGAATCAATCATGAGGGCATCTTATGGATCTCGAACCAAAGATGACAAAACTTAGATCCTTGCTTTATGCCTAGCTAAGGGCGTAAAACTATAGCGCTTATTGGGAGGCAACCCAATGAATAAAATTTGTTTTTGCTTTTTTCTTTCTGTTCTTGAGTGTTAGCACAATTATGGTACTTTTATTATTGTGTTTTTATGTTTTAGTTAGTATTTGTGCCAAGTAGAACCAATAGGATCTTCTTGGGTAATAGTTGTTTGATCTTGTTGAAAAAGACATAAACTTTGTGCTCACGAAAATAATTGTCAAAATTCACCAGAACACGATATGCTAATTCTATTTGCAGAAGGTCAATATAAAAATTATCTAGGTTTTCCTAGTTTTTCAAAAAATTGGAGTTCCAGAAGTATTCTAACAAATCAGATTGCTACAGACTGTTCTGTTTTGACAGATTCTGTTTTCTTTGTGTTGTGTGCTTATTTTGATGACTCTATGGTTTTCTTTGATGAGTTTTTGCCATAGAAAAGTTGGAATACAGTAGATATAATAAAAAAACAAAATAATAATTGGTTTGATACAACACTTATAGTAGTGGTTTATTTTTCTTATACTAACGGATCTCACGAAGGTTTTGTTGAGTTTTGTGTGATTGAAGTTTTCAAGTTTTGGGTTATCTTACGATGGATGAAGAAAGGATGTAAGATCCTAAGCTTGGGGATGCACCGGCATCCCAAGATATTATCCAAGAATTAGCAACCAACTAACCTTGGGGATGCCCCCGAGTGGCATCCCCGCTTTCTTCCAACAACTATCGGTATTTTACTTGAAACTATATTTTTATTCGTCACATGATATGTGTTTTGCTTGGAGCGTCTTGTATGATATGTGTCTTTGCTTGTTTTATTTCGTGTTTTAAGTCATCAATCCTTGCTAGACACACCTATTTGAGAGAGCCAAAATTATATCATGACTTGTTAGAATTGCTCTATGCTTCACTTAAATCTTTTATGAGCTAGGACTTGCTCTAGTGCTTCACTTATATCTTTTTGAGCACGGTGTGCTTTGTTATTTTTGAAGAAATGCTCTCTTGCTTCACTTAGATTTATTTGAGAGTTAGTAAAATTTTGAAGAAATTCTCTCTTGCTTCACTTAAATTACTTTGAGAGAAAGAAAATTTGGTATGCTCATGATCTTCACTAATATTTGTTTGAGCTTATGAAAAGCAACACATAAAAGTTAGTCCCAAAGTGATAGATATCCAAGAAGCATAAAGAAAAAGAAAATGTCATGAAGATCATTGGACAAAATAAACTTGATTCTTAGTAGTAGTTTTGACATATAATTATGTGATATGTGAATTATGTTGATGAGTAATTGTGCTCTAGTAGGAATATTGGTGTTAAGGTTTGTGATTCCCTATGCATGCACGAAAGTCAATAATCATGCAATGAAAATTATATCCTACTTGTGGTGCATTATTCGGTGTTCATTATGCTTAATTCTTGCTTATGATATTATTCGTTTCTTGGTTGGTCGCTTCCCAATCTTTTGCTAGCCTTCATTTTGCACTAAGTATGACCTCTACTTGTGCATCCAAAATCCTTTAAACCAGTTTTGCCACATGAGTCCACTATATCTACCTATATGCGGTATTCTTTTGCTGTTCTAAGCAAATTTTCATGTGCCATCTCTAATTTTTTAAAATAAACTTCTCTTTTGTGTGTTTGTTTCACTCGCGGAACGGTAACGGGTGGCTAATATTTTCCATGCTAGATGTGTTATTCTCAAGACGAGCGTTTATTCACTTGTCATTGCACGAGAGTAAGGAAAAGGTCTTAGGGATGCCCAGTCCCGAAATGCAAAAAAAATTGAATTTATTTTATGTTGTCAAATAATAAATTCATTGGAAAGTGTTGGTATGGAGGGCACCCGTGGATACGGTTAGCCATGGAAAGTGAAAGAATGGTGGAAAAAGGAACAAACTTTATTTTCTGTTTGGGAACCGCCTATGGCATATCTAGCATGGAAATTGTTGGGAACTCTAAGTCGTTTTCGTTGCTGGGATGGATACACCTCCCAAAATGTTTTTATCTCTAATTTTTCGCTTTGAGCTCTGGCACCTCTACAAATCCCTACTTCCCTCTGCGAAGGGCCTTTCTTTTACTTTATGCAATTTTTTTTTTGAAATTTGGGTCTCCATCTTTTCTCATAAAAAGCACCAACTAGGAGGCAATATGATCGTGCTCAAGTATTGGGTGTAGTTAATATTCGAGTGTGTTTTATGAATGGATCAATGTTTGAGCATGATGGGCTAGGGATAACTTGTTTCAGCATTGATATTTTGAAAGACATGGTTGCTTGTTGATATGCTTGAGTATCTAAATTATTATGTCAAAACTAGACTATTGCTTTGAATCACATAAAAAGTCCAAATGTCCATGCTATAAAGAAGATAATATGATATGACTTGATGAACAGCACTCCACATCAAAAATTCTATTTTTATCATTTACCTACTCGAGGACGAGTGGGAGTTAAGCTTGGGGATGCTGATACGTCTCCAACGTATCTATAATTTTTTTATTGTTCCATGCTATTTTATTATCAATCTTGGATGTTTTATAATCATTTTAGTCATTTTATATCATTTTTTGGTATTAACCTATTGACATAGTGCCAAGTGCTAGTTGTTGTTTATTCCATGTTTTTTACATCATAGGAAATCAATATCAAACGGAGTCCAAATGCCAGGAAACTCCAGGATGATTTTTTATGGGCCAAAAGGAACCAGATGAGCCCTGGTTGCACCTGGGGGGAGTCTTGAGGAGGGGACAACCCACGAGGGCGCGCCAGGAAGCCCTGGCGCGCCCTGGTGGGTTGTGCCCACCTCGGGTACCCCCCGGACCGCCTCTTTGCCCTATAAATACTCCAAAAAATACCAGAACCCTAGGGGAGTCGACGAAATATTCATCCAGCCGCCGCAGAGTCCAGAACCACCAGATCCAATCTAGACACCATCACAGAGGGGTTCACCACTTCCATTGGTGCCTCTCCGATGATGCGTGAGTAGTTCCTTGTAGACCTTTAGGTCTGTAGTTAGTAACTAGATGGCTTTCTCTCTGTCTCGCTGAATTCTCAATACATTGGTCTCTTGGAGATCCATATGATGTAAGTCTTTTGCGGTGTGTTTGTTGGGATCTGATGAACTTCGAGTTTATGATCAGTCATATCTTTTTATATCCATGAAAGTTATTTAAGTTTCTTTGATCTCTTATATGCATGATCTCTTATAGCCTCGTATTTCTTCTCCGGTATTTGGGTTTTGTTTGGCCAACTTGATCTATTTATCTTACAATGGGAAGAGGTGCTCGGTAGTGGGTTCAATCTTACGGTGCCCGATCCCAGTGACAGAAAGGGAAACGACATGTCTGTATCATTGCTACTAAGGATAAAAAGACGAGATCTATATCTAACGCCATATAGATAAACGGATCTTGTCTACATCATGTCATCGTTTTTATTGCATTACTCCGTTTTTCCATGAACTTAATACACTAGATGCATGCTGGATAGCGGTCGATGTGTGGAGTAATGGTAGTAGATGCAGGCAGGAATCAGTCTACTAATCTTGGACATGATGCCTATGTAATGATCATTGCCTGGATATCGTCATAATTATTTGAAGTTCTATCAATTGCCCAACAGTAATTTGTTTACCTACCGTTTGCTATTTTTCTCGAGAGAAGCCACTAGTGAAACCTACGGCCCCCGGGTCTTCTTTCTCATATATTTGCCTTGCGATCTATGTTTCCTTTGCATTTTTATTCAGATCTATTAAACCAAAAAATACAAAAATAGCTTGCTGTGTTTTATCTTTATTTATTTTATTTGGCGTTCCATCTATCAATCTACTAAAATTTACCTCACGTCCGCTTGCCTATCTTGAGGCGCCGTACCCCGGAAGGGATTGACAACCCCTTTAACTCGTCGGGTTGCGAGGTGTTGTTGTTTGTGTGTAGGTGTTGTTTACGTTGTGTTGCTTGGGTATCCAACTAGTTCGATAGTTTGGTTTCATAACTGAGGGAAATACCTACCGTCGTTGTGCTACATCATCCCTCCCTCTCCTGGGAAATACCGACGTAGTTCCAGCTACCATCAGCCGCGACTTTTCATTGCTCGCCAGCAGGCCGGCGAGGGCGGCGAGGACCATGAGATGTTCCTCTTCCTGAACGTCGGCATCGGCTTCCTCCTCCAGCAGCGCGGCGAGCACCTCCTCGTTGTCCGAGTCAATTGCCGAGGCAGGCAAATCGCCGAACACCTTGCGGGCACGGTGGGCGCGCACCCGCCGGTACACTGCCCCTCCGCGGCTGGAATGCCAGAAAAATCACCCAGACGGCGGTGGAGAGGCTGTCTCGGCGAAACCTCTGCTCTTTTTCCGGCGGGGAATGGCCTATCTAGCGGTGGTGGGCGGTGGGCGGCGCCGGGATCAGCCGGGTGGCGGCCGAGCTCACTAGGGTGGGAGGCGAATATGGTTAATAGGCTTGACTTTTCGCGTGACGGTGTGGGCCAGGCACGCTTTTCCCTTGCGCCGGAGCCCCCGAGCGCCCCCTAGTGCGCCGGGTTCGGCCTACGATCGTCTGGCCCAAAACGAGCCTAGTCAGCGGATTTCGGTGTCCTAGGGGCACGACTGGGTCGTTTTTCGGTGCCGGCGCGGAAAAAGTCACCTGGGGGCTGTTGGGGGCGTGGATGGAGATGCTCTTAGTCACTTTGCTTGCAAGGCCTTTTATGATATGTATTACCGAGAGGGCCCAGAGATACCTCTCCGATACTCAGATTGACAAATCCTAACCTCGATCTATGCCAACTCAACAAACACCTTTGGAGATACCTGTAGAGCACCTTTATGATCACCCAGTTACGTTGTGACATTTAATAGCACACAAAGTATTCCTCTAGTATTTGGGAGTTGCATAATATCATAGTCGAAGGAATATGTATTTGACATTAAGAAAGCAATAGCAATAAACTGAATGATCAATATGCTAAGCTAACGGATGGGTCTTGTCCATCACATCATTCTCCTAATGACGTGATCCCGTTATCAAATGACAACACATCTCTATGGTTAGGAAACCTTAACCATCTTTGATCAACGAGCTAGTCTAGTAGAGGCTTACTAGGGACACGGTATTTGTTTATGTATCCACACATGTATTTAAGTTTCCGATCAATACAATTCTAGCATGAATAATAAACCTTCATATTGATTTAGGAAATATAATAATAATAATTTTATTATAGCCTCTATGGCATATTTCCATCAGTATCCCACTTTCACTAGAGTCAATAATCTAGTTCACAATGCCATGTGATTAACACCCATAGTTCACATCGCCATGTGACCAACACCCAAAAAGTTTACTAGAGTCAATAATCTAGTTCACATCGCCATCTGATTAACACCCAAAGAGTACTAAGGTGTGATCATGTTTTGCTTGTGAGAGAAGTTTTGTCAACAGGTTTCACTACTGTAGGACGGCATGAAGCCGGCGCCCGCGCTGAGAGTCCTCCCTCGCGCCGAGAGTGCGGCGCGACATCCCGGTCGCCGACTGCGAGCGGCACCCGTGCAAGGAAGGACAAGGAACCGGCTGCTAGCCGCAGCCGGACTCGAATCACCATCGAGCACGACGCAGAAGGCCGCCCTCGAGCGGTGGAGCGCCAGGGCAATCCGCCTCCTCCCCCGCCTCGTGGAGAGAGATGTCCCACCCCGCCGCCTGTCACGCATCCGACTCTCGGTGGCCAACTAGGCCGCCTCGAGGGAGGCGGCGAGAACGACGCCCGCCACTGGATCGACCGCCTAGCTCGATCCCTGGCGCTAGAAGAAGAAGACGATGTCGGCCCGCCATGCTTTGTCCCCCGCATCCGCGACGAGCCCTTCCCCAAAGGGTTCTCACTCCCCAGAGACACGCCCAAGTACAACGGCTCTATGAAGCCGGAAGATTGGCTCATCGACTACTCTACCGCCGTCAGTATAGAGAACGGCAACAGGCGCGTAGCAGTGAAGTACGTCCCTCTCATGCTGCAAGGCACGGCACGCACCTGGCTCAACAGCCTCAAGCCCTACAGCGTCAACAGCTGGCTGGACTTCACGGAAGTCTTCGTCCGCAACTTCACCAGCACGTACAAGCGGCCTCCCAAGCCCCGCCAGCTCTCCTTATGCGTCCAAGGGCCCAGCGAATCGACCCGCGACTACCTCACGCGGTGGGCCGAGCTCCGCAACTCCTGCGAGGGGGTGCACGAGGTGCAGGCCATCGAATACTTCACCGCCGGGTGCCGAGAGGGCACCCTCCTCAAGCACCGACTCCTCTGCGATGAGCCGGCTACCCTCGACGAGCTGCTGGTCATTGCAGACAAGTACGCCACAGCCGACTCCTCGATGAAGACCGAGCTCCGAGTGAACGCCTCTGGGAAGGTGCTCGCTTTGGCTCCTAAGAAGCCGGTTGGCGACTCCAATCGGCGCCCCTACCAGAACGACCACAAGCGCAAGGCCCCTATGCCGCCTTCCACCAGTCGGTAGGTGGCCACAGTCGAAGACGAGCAGCCCGAAGAGCGGCCCGCTCCCAAGAAGATGGGCGGCAAGCCGGCTTGGTAGCCGGCCTTCTCCTACGTGCAGACTCTCGATGCCCCCTGCAAGTTCCACAGCGGCGCGAAGCCATCCAACCACACGACCCGAAAGTGCCACTAGCTCACCCGGATCTCCAAGGGCGAGGGGCTGGTGCCGCCTCCGCCTCCCGGCCCGCCGCCTCCAGCCCCCCAGCAGCCGCCTGATCGACCAGCATTCGGAGCCATTCAAGATGAGTTCCCTGATTAGCACGCCGCCTATGTCGTCTTCACGAGCCAGGTTGAAGACAAGCACAGCCGGCGCCGACAGCACCAAGAGGTCAACGCAGTCGCCTCCAGCAGCCCCGAGTTCATGCATTGGTCCGAAAGGCCTATCAATTGGAGCCGGGCCGATCACCCAGAGGTGATGCCGTCCCCTGGCTCCTACGCATTGGTGTTGGATGTCACCCTCGCAACAGAGAGGCGGGCTGCCCGATTCTCCTGCGTTCTGATTGATGGCAGAAGCAGTATCAATATACTATACCGCGACACCATGGAGAAGTTGAACCTCAAGGCGAAGCAGCTCATGCCAAGCCGGACCGTTTTCCATGGCATCGTACCCGGCCTGTCCTGTTCCCCGATCGGCAAGATCAAGATGGATGTTCTCTTTGGAGACAAGGATCACTTTCGCCGAGAAGCAATCTGGTTTGAGGTAGTGGATCTGGAAAGCCCTTACCACGCCTTGCTTGGCCGACCTGCTCTGGCCAAGTTCATGGCTGTGCCCCACTACGCCTACCTGAAGATGAAGATGCCGAGCTCGAAGGGGATCATCACTGTAGCCGGCAACTACAAAAAGTCCATCGAGTGCGCTGCAGCCAGCAGCCGGCTGGCCGAGTCCCTCGTAGTGGCAGAAGAGAAGAAGATGCTAGAGCGAGTTGTGGTCATGGCCGGCAAACAGCCGTCTTTGTCCCCCAACCCCAAGGAATATGATGCGCAGGGTTCCTTCCAGCCAGCCAAGGAGACGAAGAAAATACCTCTGGACCCGGAGAACCCGGAGAGGTTTGCAGTCATTGGTGCAAACCTGGACAGTAAATAGGAAGGCGAGCTCGTCGACTTCCTCAGTGAGAATCAAGACATCTTTGCATGGTCCCCAAAGGACATGTCGGGTGTTCCGAAGGATTTCGCCGAGCACAAGTTACACGTCCGAGCGGACGCAAAGCCGGTCAAGCAGCCTCTCCGCCGACTGTCCGAAGAGAAGAGAAGAATCGTAGGAGAAGAGATAGCTAGGCTCCTTGCCACCGGCTTTATTATGGAAGTGTTTTTCCCAGAGTGGCTTGCCAACCCAGTCTTGGTGTTGAAGAAGAACAACAAATGGCATATGTGTATAGACTACACTAGCCTCAACAAGGCCTGCCCCAAAGATCCGTTTGCTCTGCCACGGATTGATCAAGTAATAGACTCCACAACCGGATGCGAGCTGTTGAGTTTCTTGGATGCCTACTCAGGATACCACCAGATTAAGTTGGACCCAGCAGACTGCCTGAAGACCGCCTTCATCACACCATTCGGAGCTTTCTGTTACCTGACTATGACATTCGGTTTGAGGAATGCCGGTGCCACTTTTCAGCGTTGCATGCAGAAATGCCTCCTCAAGCAACTCGGTAGAAATGCCCACGTCTACGTAGACGATATTGTGGTGAAGACAGAAAAGCGCGGCACCCTGCTGGAAGACCTCAAAGAAACATTTGCCAACTTGCGCCGATTCCAGATCAAGCTCAACCCCGAGAAATGCGTGTTCGGAGTACCAGCCAGCCAGCTTCTAGGCTTTCTGGTCTCCGAACGCGGCATTGAGTGCAACCCTATTAAGATCAAGGCCATTAAGAGAATGGAGATTCCCACCAAGTTGCGAGACGTACAAAAGTTCACCGGGTGCCTGGCCTCCCTAAACCGCTTTATCAGCCGGCTAGGAGAGAAGGCTCTCCCCCTGTACCGACTCATGAAGAAATCCACTCATTTCGAGTGGAATGACCAAGCAGACCAAGCCTTCCATGAGTTGAAGAAGATGTTGACCACTCCACCTGTCCTGGCGGCACCGACTGAGAAGGAGCCCATGCTCCTCTACATTGCCGCAACTAGTCGAGTGGTCAGTACAGTCGTCGTGGTCTAGCGCCCAGAAGAAGGCCGAGCCCAGCTAGTCCAGAGGCCGGTATATTATCTAAGCGAAGTACTATCCAGCTCAAAGCAAAACTACCCACACTACCAGAAGATGTGCTATGGAGTGTACTTCGCCGCCAAGAAGCCAAAGCCCTACTTTCAAGAGCATCCCATCACGGTCGTATGCACCGCCCCGCTTGCCGAGATCATAGGCAGCCGGGATGCATCCGGCCGGGTGGCTAAATGGGCCATTGCGCTTGCACCTTACACAAACTTCTACCAGCCCCGCACCGCCATCAAGTCCCAAGCATTGGCCGACTTCCTCGTCGACTGGGCCGAGACCCAGTACCTACCGCCAGCTCCCGACTCTACTCATTGGCGGATGCACTTCGATGGGTCCAAGATGCGCACCGGCTTGGGAGCTGGCATCGTCCTCACCTCTCCCAAAGGCGACAAGCTCAGATACACGCTGCAAATCAACTTTGCCGCCTCCAACAACGTGGCTGAAGATAAGGCGCTCATACACGGGCTCCGGCTAGCCAAAGAGCTCGGCATACGCCGGATCCTATGTTATGGCGACTCAGACTTGGTGGTCCAGCAGTCATCTGGCGACTGGGACGCCAAGGATGCAAACATGGAGAGCTATCGATTCCTCGTCCAGCAGATCAGTGGGTACTTCGAAGGGTGCGAGTTCCTTCACGTGCCACGAGCTGACAACGACCAAGCAGATGCCCTGGCACGGATCGGCTCCACCCGACAGGCTATACCAACCGGTGTCTCTCTCCAGCGCCTCCTCAAACCATCTATCAAGCCATCTCCAGAATCGGACTCTATCTCCGTACCACCCGCCCCGATGCAGCCGGATCTGACTGGAGGAACCCAGCAGGCGGCTCGGGGACTTCGACAAGCGGCCCGGGGACTACCGCAGTCGCACCCGGCTCGGGGACTTCAGAACCCGGCCCGGAGACTGCAGCAGTCGGCCCGGGGATTGCAGCGACACAAGAAGCGGTGGCCGTCTCCAACCCTCCACCACCCAACCCACCCACCCGAGTCACAGTGGCCGTACTAACAGTAGAAGAAGTCACAGCTCCATCATGGGCCCAGCCCATCCTCAACTTCCTAGTCAACAGAGAGCTACCGACTGATGAGATCTCGGCAAGACTAGTGCAACGCCGAGCCGGAGCATATGCAATAATAAACAGAGAACTTGTCAAGCGCAGCGTCACTTGGGTCTTCCAGCGCTGCGTCGAGCCAGAAAGGGGTGTAGCAATCCTCAAGGATATCCACCAAGGCAAATGCGGCCACCACGCAGCCTCAAGATCACTTGTGGCCAAAGCCTTCCGCCACGGTTTCTTCTGGCCGACTGCTTTGGAAGATGCCAAAGAGATAGTCAAATGCTGCAAAGGATGCCAAGTCTTCAGTTCCAAACAACACCTGCCGGCTTCCGCACTCAAGACCATCCCCCTCACCTGGCCCTTTGCCGTCTGGGAGCTGGACATGATGGGCCCATTCAAGACAGCCCACGGCGGCTTGACACATCTGCTTGTCGCCGTGGACAAATTTACCAAGTGGATTGAAGCAAAGCCGATCAAGAAGCTGAACGGGCCGACTGCCGTGACATTTATTGCCGACATCACTACTCGGTATGGCGTGCCGCACAGCATCATCACCGACAACGGCACAAACTTTGCCAAAGGAGCACTGGCACGTTTCTGCGCGACACAAGGCATCCGACTGGACTTAGCGTCTGTTGCCCACCCACAGTCAAACGGCCAGGTCGAACGAGCAAACGGCCTCATCCTCTCCGGCATCAAGCCCCGCCTGGTCGTACCACTAGAGCGCTCGGCCGGCTGCTGGCTCGACGAGCTACCGGCTGTCCTCTGGAGTCTGCGTACTACCCCAAAGAAGTCAACTGGCTTCACTCCGTTCTTCCTTGTATATGGTGCCGAGGCTGTCATACCGACTGACATCGAGTTCGACTCGCCTCGGGTCACCATGTACACGGAGGCGGAGGCCAAGGAAGCGCGAGAGGACGGTGTCGACCTGCTGGAAGAAGGCCGGCTGTTAGCACTCAGCCGGTCCGCCATCTACCAGCAGGGTTTGCGCCGTTACCACAACCGGAAGGTGAAGCCAAGATCCTTCCAAGAGGGCGACCTTGTGCTTCGGCTGATCCAGCGAACAGCCGGCCAACACAAGCTCTCGGCCCCTTGGGAAGGCCCTTTCGTCATCAGCAAGGCACTAGGCAACGACTCCTACTACTTGATCGACGCACAAAAACAAAGAGCACGCAAGAGGGATGATTCCGGCAAGGAGTCGGAGCGACCATGGAACGCAAACCTCCTGAGAAGATTTTACAGTTGAAAGCAGTATGTATCATGCTACCGTTTTTTTAAATATGAGACAAACGGGCCCCCCGAGGCACACTCGGAAACTGCCCTCCTTTATCTATGAATGACGAGTGTCATACTCATGAATGTATTATTACATTTGATTTTTTGTCTGGCACCGGGTTCGACTAGTCGGCCCGGGGACTGGCCGCCTTAAGTTATATTAAAAGTTCTGCCTGAAGTCAGACAAGTAGTGTGCCGGAACCCGAGCCCTCTCTTGTCGAAAGTCGCAGCTCGAAGAACCGACTGTCCGACTGGCAAGAGCCAAAGGCAGAAAGGATGCCCACATGAAAAACGGCTAAGGACCAACGAACTTATATAACCCAAAGACGGCCTCCAACCATGCCTACTGGCTGTCAAAATAGCCGGCTGGCCGGCCTCCCAATCACTTCGCTATAATCCAACAAAGCTAGAGTACTTACCCTCCCAAGAACTTCCCCAGCCACAGATTGCAGAGCAGCTGTCCGGCTGGGAAGGCGGCAACCAAGGGAGGGCGGCAAAGAAAACAGCCGAAGGATGAAAAGCAAAGAACAAGGGAAAGCCAAACGCATGCATAATTATGTTTACACATAAGGCACCCAACAGGCCGACAGTCAATATAGTTCGAATACACCCCCAGTTGGTGGAATTGTGCAGACTTAACAAAATACTGTTCCAAGAATGGTGAAACAGGAAAGTAGAGGCAGCAGACTAGACTAAGGGCGCAGCAGGGGAGCCGGGCTGGTCGGTGGAGACGGCGCCGCCGGCTGGAGGAGTGGCCGGCTGGCGGGTCACGACTTGATCATCGCCGGCTGCAGGCGGTGCACCCGCGCGTGCCTTGTTGCTGGAGGCACGGTCAAGCTGAGGCTGACTGGCCGCTCCACCATCTGGCGCGGCGTCTTCACCCTCCTCCTCCTCCTCCTCCTCCTCCTCGCCCTCGTCACTGGAGTCGATCTCCTCCGCCGAGTCCTCGCCGTCTGCCGGGTTCAGCCCGAACCACTCCTCCGGCTGGGCGACGCCGTTGTCGTCCACCTTAGGAGCGAAGTCGCTGGTGTCGGTGTAATCGGCAATCGCCGAAGCCCGCTGGATGATAGCCGGCCGCGCCGGCTCCAGCTCCGTGTCGGCCTCCTGCCGCCAGGTGGCTAGCTGGTCCAGACTCAGCTAAGGATACCAGGCCTTGGCGAACTCCAGCGCCCGCCTGGCGCCGGACCGAGCCGCAGAAGCCTTCCAGGCCTCGAAGCGGCCGACCACCACCTCCAGCCAGTCGGCAGTCCGATTGGGGGTGCGGGGAATCACCTCACCAGGCCAGAGAGCGGCCAACACCTGCGCCCCAACACGCTGAAGCCGGCGGAGCATGCGATGAGCCGGCTGGAGGCGGGCCTGAATTGCCAAGAGCTGCTCCTCCAGCGACCGGCGAGCGTTCAGCGCGATCTCGGCGCCAGCCTGCCTTCGTGCCTCGCGGTGGGCCTCGACGACCTGGTTGGCGGCGGTAGAGTAGCCAGGGAAGTACTCTGCGCAAGAAAGAAAGAGAAAGAAGAGAAAAACACCAAGTCAGAAAGTGAGCCAAACGGCAAGCGGCAAGCAAGGACGAAGAAGAAGGCGGCCTACCGTCAACCAAGTCTTCGATCTGGCCATAGCCGTTGATCAGCGTCTGCTTCGCTTCGGCCCAGCTGGCCGCCTCTGTCTCATACTCGGCTTGGAGGGCGGCCTCGTTGTCCTGCAATGCCTTCAGGGCTGCCTTGTGGCTCTTCTCCTGGTCGGCCAACCTCTTGGCCAGGCGGTCACGCTCCTGTGCCAAGGCATCAAACTCGGCCTCCTTAACACGGAGGGCGGCCTGAGCCCCGCCCAGCTGCTCCCTCAGACTGGCGTTGGCCGCTACAGGGATGGCAGAAAAGAAAGAAGCAATAAGGAAGAAGTCGTCAAGGAAGATCCGACCCGACTGCTCAGCAGTCGGCCCGAATCTCGGGGACTACACCCAGTGGGTGCACTGACGCGCCCCCACGTAAGATAAAAGACGAAGCACTTACCCCGGCTCTCAGATAGGTCAGCATTCTTCTGGATCAGCTCCCGAGCCTGGGAGTTGAAGGCAGCCGCGCGGAGGTTGTGGTAGTCCTGCAAAGTCAGGCAGAGGAGCGAATGAGAACAAGATAGTAAAACAAAGCCCGCTAAGAAGTTCCAAGCCGACTGCTCATCAGCCGACTCGGAACTCGGGGACTACACCCAGTGGGTGCGCTGACGCACCCCCACGGAAGAAACCAAGATCAAAAAAAGCAAAAATAGGAAGACTAACCCGAATGGCCGCCCGCGTCGCAAGGAACTCGTCATTGTATTTCCTCAGCGCCGCAGCCTGGGACTGAAGCCGGTTCCGGACGGTCCTGCGCTGCCACGTTCACCACAGCCGTCCCTCCACCTGGCGTCCACCCCGAGCTAGCGCTGGCCGCCTCCACGTCTTGGGCCGACGAACTGGGGCCCGCGGCTTTCTGCGGGTCCGATGCGGCCTTCCCCGTGCGCTGGCGCGATGGCGACCGGACCACTAGGTCCGTCCTCGCGGCCGGCTCGCCCCCAGCCGATTGCGCAGGCGGCACGTTAGGCCGGCCGCCTTGAGCCGCCCCAGTCGGCGAGGCCGATGCCGCCTCCCTCTCCGGGACGATGACGTCGTCTTCCCTCTCCAATCCCGGCTGGTCGCCGCCGGCTTCCTCTGGCGGGGGCTCCGGGACCTCGGGCGCCGCGACACGCAGAGGGGTGACGAGCAAGGCCCCCTCCGCTGTTGCCACAGCCGCAGCCTCCGCTTGGGCCTTGGCCGCTGTGTCGGCACGCGCCTTCGCCGCCTCCTCCTCCTGTGCCGCCTTGGCGGCAGCCGCCCTCAACTCCTCCGCCTCCCACTCCTCCCGCGCCTCCCGCGCGTTTGGCTCCGTCGCCGCCTGAAGCTCGGCGCGGGGGTCCACGCGGTGGGTGCTCCCGGATCCTCCCGGCGATCCAACGACAGAGGCGGCAGCAACCCGCTCGAGTGAAAGCGGAGCCCTGATTTTTTGAGAAAGAGCAAGGATTCAGAAATCACCAAGAAAAAAAGAAAGAATGTACAAAGGAATATACACTTATGCCGACACCATCTGCGGCTGCTTTACCACCTTACGGAAGCGGGACGCCTTCGCGGCCGCCTCATCCCGCCTGGTCGCCGCTGCCCCGCCCTTGGGCTTCTTCGGCCGGCTCCCGAACAAGCCCGACGCGGCACGGCGCTTCTGCCCGCCGCCCCGAGCAGGTGGCGCGGTGGAGGAGCCTGCGCCGTGGCCGGACGCCGGCTGGCGGCGTGGGACGATTTCCGCCTCGTCGTCATCCGGCCAGTCGTTGAAACTGGCTCCAAGCCCGGAGCCGCCTGCTTCGCCGCCGGCTTCGCCGCCACCCGCCTCGGTGTTGTCATCCATGACGGCCGCCCCCAAGTCGTGGTCCTCCAGGTCATGCTCCGCCCGGTCGGGGAGGAATCGGCGCTCCGCCTCCGACCCGGCTACAGGTCGAAGGAGAGGGCTCTGCCAAGGCGTGCCGACTGGTCAGAGACGGCCAGAAGGAATTCGGCGACAAAACTAAGAAAAGAAAAGGAAAAGGAGAAAATACCGTGGGCGGAGGATGTGCACGGGAATATGGCTCCTTGCCAAACCGCCACTCTGCAGAGAGCTTGCAGTTCGCAAGGTAATTCACCATGTGGGCCACCTCGTCGTGCGGCATGTCCTTGGTGCACATCCGACTCGGATCGAGCTGGCCGCTCATCTGACAGATCAGGTGAGGGCGGCTCTGAAGCGGAAGTACCCGACGCGCAACGAACGCGGCCAGCAAGTCGGACCCAGTCAGGCCCTCCGACTGGATCATCACCCGCATTAGGGCGACGGCCGCGGCTCCAGCCGGCGTCACGGCCCGATAGGACCATTGGGGCCGCCTCCCAGCCGGTGGGCTGGCTACGTAAGCCGGCAAGTTGACGTAGTCACCTTGTGGGGCGACGTTCTTCACGTAGAAATATGACTTCTGCCAGCGCTTCACCGACTGGATTAACGTGATGACGGGGAAGGGGTTGTCGGCCGCCGGCCTCCGCATCGCGATGAAGGCGCCGCTCTGGGCCGGCACGCCCTGCATGCGGGTGCCCAGCTTATATTGGAAGAACTCCCCCCAGAGCTCGAGGGTGGGGAGAACACCAAGGAAGCCTTCGCACAAAGTGACGAAGGCGAACAGCAGCACCACCGTGTTCGGGGTGAGGTGGTGCGGCTCGAGTTGATAGAAGTCGAGGAAGGAGCGGAAGAAAGCGCTCGCCGGCAAGCCGATGCCGCGCAGGAAATGCGAGCGGAAGACTACCCGCTCGCCTTCCTCTGGCTCATGCGTGATCTCCTTCGCAGGCGCGAGACGGACCCGCACCTGGTCCGCGCCGGGCAACCGCCCCGTCTTGCGGAGGAACTCGATGTGGTCCATATGGACGTTGGAGCCGTCCCAGTCCCCGCCGTACTGCATGGTGGCAAGAGGCTGGCAAGAAAGAGTGCGGCGGCGGAGAAAGCACGGCCTCACGGCGGCAAAGCTGCGGGGCGGAGTGAAGATTGGTGGGACGGCGCGGCGGCGAGTCGCTGTTGTGAGGGAAAGCAGGAGGAAGAAGATGGTGGAAAGGAGAGGAGCGTGCGAGCGTCTGCCGCTTCCCCTCCTCCCCCTACTTATAGCCTCGTGCGGCGAAACCGAGGAGGCGAGGCATGGGGAGGAACGTGGGATTAACTGCACCCACTCCCCCACGACCCGCGATTATTACGCCCTAAACAGCGTGCGGAAACCGCCGCCGAAAGACGTGCGGACAGTTGTGGGCCGCAAAGAATCCGCGCCTGGGCCTAGGCGTAGGAGTGGTGGGCCCTCGGCCTGCGGCGACGTATTATCGCGCGCGTGAGTTGGCAGGCTCTTTTCAGCCATGGGACGCCACGTGGTTCGCAGGCCACGTGGTGGCTATTGTCGGAGTAAATGGCCACGGGTAGCCTAACCGACTCCCCCTGGCTCTTCGAAAAATTACCAGGCCATTCGAGCCTTCAAGCATCCAAAGCATAGGATCGCCTTCCCCCGGCCGAGGGCCGACTCCCAGAGGGCGACCCAGCCTCAAAAACCTTCTCCAAGAAAGATACAAGACAGCCGACTCCAGGGAGCCGGCCCTGAGAGGACCGACTCCCAGAAGCCGGCCATAAAGAAAGCCGGCTCCCAGGAGCCGGCCGCGAGGAAAGCCAGCTCCCAGAAGCCGGCCAAGACTGCACCCACTAAGACTGTACCCACATGGCGGCGATAGGATGGGGTGTGGCCACCGTACAGCCCACTACCCCCGAATCCCGGAACAGGCATGGCCACAGGGCGCCGTACGGGCCAGCCATCCCCCGTCCGGCGTGGCACTGTAGCCATGTTGGCCTCGATGTCACCCACGACAGGCGGCAGTACGGCCCGTGGGTGGCGGGCCCCTTCGCCAGAGAGACATCCGAGGCAGCCTGGCCTCCCCTAGTTGTCACGACCGGATTTTCGGGATAATAATTTCCCAGAAAACGGCCTTTGTGCTCACCAGCCCCAGGATTACTGTTAGCTGATGAGGCACCAACTTGATACAAGAATTCCAAGCAAAGTACAAAAATATGTAGTACAAGACCATTGTGGCCTAGGAGTACAACACTTGGTTTCTAGTGGTTGATGGCAGAAGCGGTTCGTGGTTCATCGGCGTCTATGGGACTCCATTTCCCACAAGAACAGCTGACCAGGATAACTCCTATCTTCGCGAGGCTGCTATCACCTTTGCGAGGGTTCCCGGTCTGTCGTCGCAAGGCTCTCTCCATGCAAGAAATCTGGCCAAGACAATAGCCAGGGACAAGCCAGTGAGTACGTTTGAATGTACTCGCAAACATTAAGAACACGGGTATAATATAACAAGGGATACTCATGCCCCGAAATATTCATGATCATAATGTCTGCCACGAAATAAACGAAATCCGAGGTGCACGCATGCGGGGTAAAACATGAACTTGCAATACGGGAGTAGAAATAAAATGCGCTGATCGAGTGTCTGAAATGACTCCTCAAAAGGGTGCAAATAAATTAACAATGCCGCAGTCGGGCGTCTGAGCGACACCACATAAAGGGCTTATAAAGGATAAATAAATAACAAAACATGCTGCAGTCGGGCGTCTGAGCGACGCCACATAAAGGGCTTATAAAGGATAAATAAATAACAAACATGCCGCAGTCGGGCGTCTGAGCGACGCCACAAAAAGGGCTTATAGAGGACATATAAATAACAAACATGCCGCAGTCGGGCGTCTGAGCGACGCCACATAAAGGGCTTATAAAGGATATATAAATAACAAACATGCCGCAGTCGGTCGTTTGAGCGACGCCACATAAAGGGCTTATATAAGAATAATCACAGTGAATATCCAGGAGGTAGAACCGTCCCAGGGATACTCAATAATTCAGGAAAAATAACTGGTTAGTCCACAATAATAATAAACAAAAATCCTCATGTGTCACAGGTCATAGAAAAAATCTAGTCTAGCCGTTTCTCCATCCGAAGACCGTCACTGAGTTCTAGTTAAATCGTTCTCCATCCGAATACCGTTACTATGATCCAGTTAGCCGTGTCTCCATCCGAAAACCGTCCCTAGATTAAACTCAGACTGTGGTTCTTACCCATGAACATGGCTATCCAAATGGATATATCCTCTACAGAGGGTGTACTCTTTACCCACGAGTAACGGATTTATTTAGTCCATCGGGACTAATTCCGCCTACGGCCTTTTAATTGAAAACACAACTGACCTGCACACACCAGCTTAACTTACTGATGTCTGGAATCACCCACGACACCTGCCAAGCAAAACTCTAAGTGGGGAGGCTACAACCTCGACGTAGCATGGGATCAAATTTATATTCGCGCGCTCTAAGGGGTGCCCCCCTCTCGGTCCCAACCGGAAACACCCATGCCCCCGGACCAGGCGGCATGCCTACCGGATGCACCCGGTATCTTCCACCATGGCCTCTCTGTACGGTGTGTGCTTTGGTAAGGGGTTGACAACTTACTGAACCATACCCTGCCTGCGGTAGGGACAAGTGGTAGTACAAAACAAGTAGTGGAAACTACTAATCAAGGCTCGACCTACGGTCAACTCAGGAGGAGCAAGTATTCTCCGAATGATTAGCACAACCAATATTTCCCATTAACAGATAAACTCACCGCTTATCAAGCCTCACCACGCCATACCGGACATACTCGTCTCGACGAGGAACTAGGGACAAGCTCGTGTCTACCCAAGACCACGACTTTCCCGGCTTCCTTCCGGTATGCATGAGAAGCTCACGAGGATGATCAAAATCACCAGCGTATCCATTTATAACAGCAAGGAAATCTCCAATATGCATTCATGCATGTGACTTTACCGTTACATAAGAATAATGTATGCTCCAAGTCAAAGTGGTGTTGTAATCGTATCAAAACACCACACAAAAATATTATGCTAGGGTTCAGAATGCTTGCCTTCAAGAGTATGCAAAGGATGCACTTTTTGAAAGCTTTCTCTTCTCTCCATTATCCTATTTTGAGAAATATTCAAATAACAAATATTTCAAACACAGTACAAAAAGTTGTCTCAAATATTTTTGAAATAAATCTTAAAATAAACTAGATGAAATTTGAGAGAGGTAGGAAAAAGAATCAACTCATTTGGAGTTTTATTTTAAAAGTTATAGCCAGTCAAAGATCAGTCAAACTTCTGTTTTTAAATAAAACCAGAAAAGAAAACGTTTTGGAAGAAATACGCTTTCACAGCAGAGGAGACGTACTCAGGACGTCTGCGCCTTCACTTAACCAGAGTGGACGGCGCGCGGGTCACTGACAGTGGGTCCAGGGGGCCCACTGGTCAGGTTTGACTGGTCTCCCTCTCCCTCCTTTCTCTCTGCCCGAACGGTGGCGGGCCTCCGGCGATCGCCATCGACGAACGGCAGCTCCCCACGGGCATCCGAGGGCGGGGATGGATCCGAGGCTCCAGGGAGGTCCTCTTGGTGGTCGTTGGGTCGACGGTGGTGGGAGGAGTCGCCGGCGGCGAGCTCCGCGGCGGAGAGGGCTACGGGAGGGAAGTGAGTTTTGGGCTCCGGTGGTCTCCGATCGGGGCTGAGGCGCTGGGCAGCTCCGCAAGGACAAGAGGAAGCTAGTGGTGGCGCTGGATGGGCGGGGGTGTGGCTAGCTGCGACGTATTGCACCAGAGCTCGGCGGCGGCCGAACCGGCCGGAGTTGGGGAAGCTGGCCTCTCCCGGCCAATCCACTGCTAGGGGAGAACTAGGGAAAAAGTCTGAGGTCGCCTGAGGTCTTGTACGGGCTCGGGGATCCCTTAAATAGGCGCTCGGGGTTGGACCTTGGCGGCTGAGGATAAGATCGCCGGCGACAGCCGTGCTGTAGCTGCAGGGCGACGTGGCGGCGACGAGCGCGTGCCGATGGGCTTCAGGATAAGCCCGAGCTGTTCATATGGGTAGCTGGCGCGCTGGTGTGGTTTGGGCGGCGCCGTCCATGGCAGAGGCTCGCTGCCGACGCCGGCGTGCCGCCAAAAGCTCTGCCAGCAGCGCTGTAGGGCGCCAGGGGTGGCGTGGCTCCCAACCTCCTGCACCGCATCCCCATCTTCCTCCCCACCGGACTGCGCCCGCCTCCCCGATGCCTGACGCCGGCGCGCGTCCCCGGCGCCACCCCGACGCCCCACCTCGTCGCTCGCTGGACTGCCCCGCCCCGCCTCTCCATCGTTGGACCGCCCCGTTCCCCGCCTCTGCTTCACCCAGCGCCGCCGGACGTCCACCTCGACCTCATCCCCGACCGGCCTCCTCGAGCCACGCCGCCCCCGCTTCCCTCCATCGCTGGTGAGGCCCACGACCTCCCCTTTCCTTCTGCCAGCGCCTCGCACCTGCCGTGCTGCTACTGCCAGCGACGCGCCCGCGTAGGCTCGCCTCGTCGCCACGCCCATGGCCCCGCTCGACGGCCCCGCAATCGCCGTCCACGCCGCGCCCAGTGCGCGCTGGCGCTGTCCCGCTCCTCTCGCCCAGGCGCGGTCCCTTCCCCCGCCCTGACCGGTCGTAGCCCGCCCGGAGCCCCACGCCGCATGAACCCTTCGCCCGGAGATGCCCGCGCCCGTGCGCCGCGCGTGGCCACGCCCCCTGGCTAAGTCTAGCGCTCCGTGCCCGGCGCCCGTCCGCGCGGCCCCACTCCGGCACCACCTCCTGCTGCCGTCACGACCACCCCCTCGCCGCGCCGCCCCGGCGCCATGCCGTCGCCGTTGCCCCTCTGGCGGTTGAGGCGTGCGCCCGAACAAACGGGTGCTGGGCACCCGTTGCGCCCATTCGCCCAGTGCCCGCTGCACCCCCCTGAGCCACTGACACGGGGACCCCACCCACAGAACGTAAAATAAAAAGATAAAAAAAGAGAAAAGAATAAAAATAAATAAATAATAATAATAATATATTAAAAACAATTAATTAATTAAATAATTAATTAACCTAATTAAATTTTGATTAATTAAACTAATCTAATAACTAAACTAATTAAACTATTAGTTAATTAATTAATCAGTCAATGACAGGTGGGTCCCGCACATCAGTTTGACCCAGTCAACGCCCTGTTGACTGCTGACGTCATGCTAACGTCATGATGACGTCAGCAGGCACTATTCTGGATAATGTTGAATTAAATCAATTAAATAAATTCTAAAATGATTTAAAACTTTAGAAAATCATATAAAATAAATCGTAGCTCAGATGAAAATACTTTCTACATGAAAGTTGCTCAGAACGACGAGACGAATCCGGATACGCAGCCCGTTCGTCCGGCACACATCCGTAGCATAGCAAACCTGTAACATTTCACCTCCGGTTCATCTGTCCGAAAATGCGAAACACCGGGGATACTTTCCCGGATGATTCCCCTTTCGTCGGTATCACCTATCCCTACGTTAGGTCACCCCTAGCACAACGTATCGCCGCGTCTTGCTTTGTGTTACATTTGATTGCTCTATTATTTATTGTGTTCCCCCTCCGTTACTTCTTTCCGGTAGACTCCGACACCGCTGCCGATGTTCGTGTGTTCGACTACATCGAAGACGACCCCTCCTACTTGCCAGAACAACCAGGCAAGCCCCCCCCCTTGATCACCAGATATCGCCTATTCTTCTCTATACTGCTTGCATTAGAGTAGTGTAGCATGTTACTGCTTTCCGTTAATCCTATCCTGATGCATAGCATGTCATTGTTGCTACAGTTGTTACCCTTACCTGCTATCCTACTGCTTAGTATAGGATGCTAGTGTTCCATCAGTGGCCCTACACTCTTGTCCGTCTGCCATGCTATACTACTGGACCGTGATCACTTCGGGAGGTGATCACGGGTATATACTATATACATTATATACATGACACATGTGGTGACTAAAGTCGGGTCGGCTCGAGGAGTACCCGCAAGTGATTCTGATGAGGGGGCTGAAAGGACAGGTGGCTCCATCCCGGTAGAGGTGGGCCTGGGTTCCTGACGGCCCCCGACTGTTACTTTGTGGCGGAGCGACAGGGCAGGTTGAGACCACCTAGGAGAGAGGTGGGCCTGGCCCTAGTCGGCGTTCGCGGATACTTAACACGCTTAACGAGATCTTGGTATTTGATCTGAGTCTGGCCATTTGGTCTATACGCACTAACCATCTACGCGGGAGTAGTTATGGGTATCCCGGCGTCGTGGTATCAGCCGAAGCTCTTTTTGACGTCAGCGACTGAGTGGCGCGCGCCGCATTGGACCGTAAGCTCGCGCTTGTATTAAGGGGGCTAGGTCTGCTTCCGGCCGCGTACGCAACATGCAGGTGTGCATAGGGCGATGGGCCCAGACCCCTGCGCGCATAGGTTTAGACCGGCGTGCTGACCTCTCTGTTGAGCCTAGGTGGGGCTGCGACATGTTGATCTTACGAGGCCGGGCATGACCCAGAAAAGTGTGTCCGGCCAAATGGGATCGAGCGTGTTGGGTTATGTGGTGCACCCCTGCAGGGAAGTTTATCTATTCGAATAGCCATGTCCCTCGGTAAAAGGACGACCCGGAGTTGTACCTTGACCTTATGACAACTAGAACTGGATACTGAATAAAATACACCCTTCCAAGTGCCAGATACAACCCGGTGATCGCTCTCTAACAGGGCGACAAGGAGGGGATCGCCGGGTAGGATTATGCTATACGATGTTACTTGGAGGACTTCAATCTACTCTCTTCTACATGCTGCAGTATGGAGGCTGCCAGAAGCGTAGTCTTCGACAGGATTAGCTATCCCCCTCTTCTTCTGGCATTCTGCAGTTCAGTCCACCGATATGCCCCTTTACACATATACCCCTGCATATGTAGTGTAGCTCCTTGCTTGCGAGTACTTTGGATGAGTACTCACGGTTGCTTTTCTCCCTCTTCTCCCCTTTCTATACCTGATTGTCGCAACCAGATGCTGGAGTCCAGGAGCTAGAGATCCCGGAGGATGATTCTACGTGGAGTTCGGCTTCGAGGAGTAGTTAGGAGGTCCCAGGTAGGAGGCCTTGCCTTTTCGATGGTTGCTACTTTTGTGCTAGCCTTCTTAAGGAAAACTTGTTTAACTTATGTCTGTACTCAGATATTGTTGCTTCCGCTGACTCGTCTGTGATCGAGCACTTGTATTCGAGCCCTCGAGGCCCCTGGCTTGTATTATGATGCTTGTATGACTTATTTATGTTTTAGAGTTGTGTTGTGATATCTTCCCGTGAGTCCCTGATCTTGATCGTACACATTTGCGTGCATGATTAGTGTACGGTCAAATCGGGGGCGTCACATCCATGAAGAGATTGACTCCTCGGGCAGGTTCATGAGCCAGGAGCGCGCGCCGTCCTTGAGGGTCATGGGAAACCATTTCGCCATAACCTTGTCATCGCCGTTCGCCGCCTCGATGCTCAGCGCGTAGAGCTGGAGGAACTCCGTGGGGTCGGGGATGCCGTCGTAATGCGGGGGCAGCTCAGGCTTAAACGTAGCGGGCCAAACCATACGGCGCAACTCGTGAGTGAAGGCCCGACAGCCGACGGTGCTCGTGGGTGCGCCACGCATGTGGGCGGCGCGGTTTTGGCGCCCTGCCGCTGCGACCTCTTGGACGATCCCGTCCTGGTGCTGGCGCTGCTGCACGAGGACCACACGCACGTTAGGCGGTGCATGGTGAATGATTTGGCAGCTAGCCTCATCTCGGGCCGGGGTTCCGCGTTGTCACACGCAGGGGAGGAGGCAGAGGCGCGCCGTGCGCCACATCATCAGCACAGGACGGAGGAGGACGGAGCGAGTGGGAGGGTACCGGGGCTTCTCCAGCGGCATTGACGAGCTCGGTGATGCGGCCAAGCCAGGCATCTTAGTCGGCATCGGCCGGGCGTTAGCGCTGCATCTCACGCGCCATGAGCAGCGCGACCTGTGCGTTTGGCGGCCCGCGATGGCCTAGGGAGGAGGAGGCCGTGGCGGTGCGGTCGTCGGCTGCATAGAAGGGTGCATGGAGGAGTCCTGCAGCTCGTGGGCAGTGGGGGCGGTGGCGGCGTTGGCCGTGGCCGAGGCGGAGTGGCGGTCACCATGGCTCGTGGGCCATGTCTCGGTGATGCGAGCCGCCCGGCGCTCGGCATGAACACGGGGAGCATCGGCCATGGAGTTGGAGAAGCGGAAGCCAAAGCGAAGTGGAAGAACAGCGGCACACCCCTACTTGGCGCACCGAATGTCGGAATCGGGGCTCCGGGGACCCAAGAATGTTTGAAATCTGGGGTTCGCTCGTTGCCTACCGTTCCGCTCTACCTCACGACCCCCAACTTCATGACGATGCTCTGGAATGCTCGAGCTAAGGAAGGAGAACAATGGACACGACAGTTTACCCAGGTCCGGGACACCTTGCGGTGTAAGACCCTACTCCTGCTTTGTGGTTGGATTTCCTCGCGAGGGAGGATGAGTACGAGTGTACAAGGGGAAGGATGGTCAACTCTGGAGCCCCTCTCTATAGTGGCACCCTGCCCTTACTTATACTAGCCTTGGTCCTCTTCCCCCGAAAACACAAGGTGAGAAGGGTTGCCACAATGGCCAATTCAAAGGGACAGGGTTGCAGCTTATCCTGACTATAGGCGGTCTTCGCTTGCAAAAGCCTCTTGCCGTGATGCGTCGGTGGGCTCGGTGACGACCTCCGTCCTGGCGAGCCCATCGTCTTGGTCTTCCTGCACCGAACAGGTAACATTTGGGGATTGCTTTGGGAACCGTTGTGCTACCCTTGCTCCCTTAGCACGAAAGAGGAAAGCCCCCCTCTGACGCGCCTGCTGGCATGACCTCTGGCTTCACTCGTCGCCACGCGCGTCACCCACGTGAAGACGCAGGGCCGCGTGACTCCGCTAAATAGCTCTTGACTCACGTGCCTCCACGAGGGGCCTCGGGACGCAGCCTTAGGAAGCCACCGCGCGAGGCACCTGGGGATGACGCACGCCTCGAGAGGGTCTTGCTTGTGATGCCCTGGCGGTGGGCCAGCCTTGGGCCTTCTAGTGGCACCGCACACTGGGCCGCAGGCAGACGGGCCTGGGTACCCCCAGTCCCACGGGGCCGACACTCGTGTTATGGACTATAGACTTGTGACAAAATCATCTCCTAGTATAATATACAACTTTGGTCAATTCTACGCAAGTGTTCTTCTAACATCGTGCCCTCAATGTTGCTGGCATCATCATTACACCTAATTATGTCTGTGATCAGGAAAACAGAACCATTGTGCAACACTTGAGCTAGTCCTATAGGCAAGACTAGGAATCTATTTGACCGCTTATAATTCTACATGTGCACATGAGTTTTCCTTTGAGCCTCTTGATTTTCGCTG
This sequence comes from Aegilops tauschii subsp. strangulata, assembly GCF_002575655.3. Lineage (NCBI taxonomy): Eukaryota > Viridiplantae > Streptophyta > Magnoliopsida > Poales > Poaceae > Aegilops > Aegilops tauschii. The sequence continues at coordinate 190,738,146 of NC_053038.3, forward strand.
ACTCGAGAACCATAGCAGTTATAACATAGAATATAAACATTAGTCATAAACTTAGAAATAAATAATATTTTTATTATTGCCCCTAGGGCATATTTCCAAACAATCACCATGGCCAAAAAACGAGCTTGAGGATCCTGCCTTGTAGGTACAGTTACCAAAGACATTGTCCTGGCCGCCTCCTCGAAAACTTGCATTGTCGCTCATCATGGTAGGGATAGCAATCGTCATAAGATTGATCATAGGAGCCCCGGCCTTGTCCTGTACCTTGATTACCACGACCTCCATAAGAGTTGATGTGGCCACCGTTGCGATAACCTCGTCCGCCATCACCGTGGGAACCACCATGCTGGGCAACGGCGCACGGCCTCCAGGACCGGCATGAGGTGCGCTGCCATGGGAGGAGGAGCACTCCCAAGATCATGACCATCACTGCCCAGCTCCATGCCTCGCCCTACCATGACGACTTTGACAAAAAGGCATGAATCCGAAGTTTGCCACACCCGTGTAGATTTTGCACGTCCTTGAGACCTAAACCCAAGTTTATCCATACAAGCCGCAAAGGCTGAATGTAAATCACATGGTGCAGTAGGGAAGGAAATGATCAATATCGTCCCACATATGATTCCTGTCACAGAGTCATGGGCGGTATGCAGATCCTGATGGGCCACATCTGGCCCATCATCATCTAGATGGGTCCGACGAGCAAATTTGAACTTGACAGCCAATGTCCATCCACCAAAGTTGCATCCGACTCCGGCAATGGTGATGCCGCAAATCGGGGAAGGAGGCATCCCTCCTCAAATTACGAACACTTTGAAGATTAACATGCGCTGCCACATGGTGCATTCTACCCTTCCTTTTCCAAGGCATTACCTTGGTCCATGAACTACCTAGAAAATCGGTGAGTGCGACGGTCGGATGGTTGACTACCAATAGAGGTCCACACCGGGGCTTTGAAGAGCGTCGAGCCACAACCCTGCGCACCAAGTCGCCCACCACGGCCTCTTCAAATCCTTGCATGTCATCTCGTCGTTGCTCCTCCCGCGCCGAATTGAAAGCCGAGATGTGTAGGATTGCACCAACCTCCTCTACCGAGTATCCCGCGGCGTGGTAGTCGTAGGGAACCGTCGGGAACGCCTTTGTCCTCGAACTCGTCCGGGAGAACCCAAAATCACCCCTCAACAGTCATCCGCTCTGCCCCCATCCGAAAACCAAGCATGGCAAACAATTTTGCCTAAAACTTTGATACAACCTGTGGCCAAGAAAACCAGAGGAACACAACCTAGCTTTAGTGAATGATGATTTTTCCCACATTTCCAAGACTTGGTCAAACTTGACGGTACACCGTCCCCGCGGCCTCCAATCCAATGGCCGAGAACTGTCCAGGTCATCACCGGACGCAGCTTCCTCACCCAATCCACTGGGCCGTTGGAACGAGCTAGAGAGAAGCGTCGTCTCGTCACGTCACGCCATGAGAGCCGCTTGCTTCTCCTTGTTCTTCACCGCCGCCTCCCTCCCCCTCCCTTCGACCTCCACCGCTGCCTCGAGCCCACGCTGTCAGAGTCACGCCTCCTACCGCTGGTCCCAGCCACGCCACCGCCGCGGCGGGGTGGTCCGGGCCCTCGACGAGCGGCTGCTAGAGGCACTAACCCCCGCACCAGCGGAGACCGAGGTCGAGGATGAGAGTGGTGTCGGTGAGATAGAAGACGGCGGTGAACGAGAGGGAAGAGATGGGGTGGCTAATATTGTGGGCCCGTCGGAGGCCCATGAGCAGCCGAAGAGCAGGCGACGACAGCAGCAGGAGGAAGAGGATGCCGCGGCGGAGCGCACCCGGTTCAAGCTCATCAACGGCAAAGAGGTAGACGGCTTCGTATTGCTTAGCTGCTCTAGGATCATGAATTGCTCCCGCACAAATAAGAATCGCTGATGCTTGTGAGGAACTGAGGATGAGACAATTAGATGCAGCTACCGAATTCACCGGAGATGGCCCTGTTTTCTTACATTCCAGAAAGTAACTCTATTTGTTATTTGAATCTATGGTGTGGTCCAAGGAATGAAACTGGAAGCTTGCTGCAGATATTTCAAGAGAAGACCTACCTAGTTGGAGTCGAGTGCAAGAAGGCCGCAAGTGATAACTTCAGCATAGAGGAATCGCTCAAGGAGCTCGAGCAGTTAGCTGATACTGCTGGGCTCATGGTTCTCGGATCGACCTATCAAAAGTAAGCTCCTGACCCCCTCATTTCCTAACTGATTCTCATTCAGTTGTTGAGGTGGACCCTGCTATATCGGAGTAACCGATTCACAACGTAGCTATATTTACTCCGCAAAAGGCCTTTTTTTTTCTTCTTTCTAAAAAATATTCCGTTTGCCACCCAAATGTAGGAACCAGAAACCATCCTTTGTCTTGTCTACATCGTGTTTGAGGACATGCGGAGAATATTTGGCGTGACAAGTCCGAGCCCATTGCTGACGATTCATGTGCAAACATAAAATTGATGAATGATTAGTATAGTTATACGTACTAAAAGGAGTTCCAAACCTGGTAAGCAGGTCGTACAATCATATTATCAGACACAACTGTAGCAATGGATTCTTTCAGCAATTGCCGAGATGCTCAATTTCATCCAGCAAGCGCTGAGGTGCTCGATTTCATCCAGCATGCTCATATATCTAACTTCCACAACTCTATAGTGTTGGATTTGGTGGAAGCGACTCAACACCCATACATGGATGCCCGTGATAGGAGCTAGGACCCTACCAGGTCTAGGCCGGAGGTTGTACGGGAAGGAGGAAGGTTGGCGGGGACGCGAGCTCGGCTGCCGGCGGCGGGGCGCCGTGGCGCGCTGAAGAAGAGGCGGCGGCGGCGCAAGGCGCGGCTAGGGTTTTGGGTTCCGGCCCTCTGGAAGCGGGGCAATAGGATTTGTCTTATTGCTTAATTCTCAAAAGAATCTTACAACTTGTTTATATAACCACGATGCGAATAAAAATAAGATAACTTGTGGGCTAAGCCCCTAACTAAACCTGCCCGGTGGGCCTCCTACGGGCATAAGTCTGCTCAGTCATAACATCTCTCCCCGCCTACGCAAACAGCTCGTCCTCGAGCTGGAAGTCTGGATAGTGTTGGCGGAACTCGTCGCGCTGCTCCCAAGTAGCTTCCTCCTCCGGAAGTCCAGCCCACTGAATCAACACGTACCACACCCCGCGACGTAGCTGGGCCTGCAACACCTTCTTCGGTCCCGGAAGAAGGCGCCCGTCGGCGGTCAGAGGAAGCGCGGGAGGGGCCGCGGGTGGCTCCCCCACAGAAGGGCTTGAGCAGTCCCACATGGAAGACGTCGTGGATGCGAGCACCGGCCGGAAGCTGAAGGCGGTAAGCCACCTTCCCGATGCGCTCCAAGACAGCAAAGGGCCCGTCGTAGCGAGGGCCCAGCTTGCGCTTCGCGCGTGGGTCCAGTGACTGCGTAGAGCGGTGAAGGAGACGCAGCCACACCCAATCACCCACCGTGAACTCCGCCTCGCGATGGTGGTCGTCGTAGTAGTGCTTGGCCAACTGCTAGGCCTGAATGAGGCGTTGCCGAACCTCTGCCAGCATCTCGTCACGGCTCCGCAGAAGATCGCCGGCCGCCTCCGTCCGAGTTGTCGCCGGATCAACCGGCAGGATGGGCAGGGGCGGTCTGCCGTAAACCACCTCAAATGGCCTGGCGCGCAGGGCAGAGTGATAGGAGGTGTTGTAGCAGTACTCCGCCCACGAGAGCCAATCCACCCAAGCGCGAGGACGATCACCTGTGACACAACGCAAATACATGTCAATCACCTTGTTGACGACCTCGGATTGGCCGTCCGTCTGAGGATGGAAGGCCGTGCTCAGGTGGAGCTTCACGCCCGCCATTCGGAAGAGATCGCACTAGACATGCCCCGTGAACACCGGGTCCCGATCGCTGACGATCGAAGAGGGAAACCCGTGGAGGCGGACAATACCGTCGAAGAAGGCACGGGCCACGGACGCAGTAGTGTAGGGATGGCCGAGCGCGATGAAGTGAGCATACTTGGAGAAGCGGTCGACAACCGTGAGAATGACCGATTTGCCGCCCACCTTGGGAAGGCCCTTGATGAAGTCCATGGAAATATCAGCCCAGACCTGAGACGACACCTCCAAGGGTTGGAGCAGACCAGCCGGCCGCAGTCTCTCCGTTTTGCTACGCTGGCACATCACACAAGACCGCACCCAGTCGCGGACCAGGGACCGATCACTTGGAATGTAGAAGTCGGCGCGGAGACGATGGAGGGTTTTCTGCACACCCTCATGGCCCGCCGAGTGGGCCAGCAGCAGCACCTGGTGACTGAGATCGTCGTGCGCCGGCACGAAGACCCGGCTCCCATGCAGGAGCAACCCGTCGTCGAGGCGCCACGGCTCCTCCAGCTCACCCGCAGCCAGCTGCTGCTGAAGGAGGAGCGCGTCCGGTGCGGCCGCGGTTGCCCGACGGTTGTCGGCGAAGAGGGCGAAAGTGGGCCCCAAGCGGATGCAGAGCGCCGCCCCCTCGGAGTCGCCGACGGCGGTGTTGTGGTCGGCGTCGCGGCGAGACAGGGCGTCGGCCACGGTGTTAAGGCGGCCCGGACGATACTCGACGGTGAAGTCGAAGCCGAAGAGCTTACTGATCCACTGGTGCTGCGGCACGGTCGATAGCCGTTGGTCCAACAAGAACTTGAGGTTGTAGTGGTCCGCGCGAATCCGGAAAGACCGACCCCACAGATAGGGCCGCCAATGACGCACCGCCTGCACCAAGCCAATGAGCTCTCGCTCATAAGCCGCGAGCTTAAGATGGCCCGCGGCGAAGGGCCTGCTGAAGAAAGCGAGGGGTCCATCGCCCTGATGAAGGACAGCGCCGAACCCCGCACCGGAGGCGTCGCAGTCCACGACGAACGGGCGGTCGAAGTCAGTCATCTGAAGGACGAGGCCCGTCGTGAGGGCCCCCTTAAGGGCCTCGAATGCCGTGGTCGCCTCCTCATCCCAGGCAAAGGCGTCGCGACGTAGCAGGCGCGTGAGCGGTGACGCGATGAGGCTGAATTCCTGGATAAATTTCCGGTAGTACCCCGCGAGGCCCAGAAACCCGCGAAGAGCCCGCGGTGAATGCGGGATCGGCCAGGCGGCGACTGCCGCCACCTTGTCGGCGTCCATGGCCACCCCCTCGGACGAGATGACGTGACCAAGGTAGGCGACTGAAGGCGTCCCGAGCGAGCACTTCGAGCGCTTAAGATGAAGATGGCGCACTCGAAGCTCGTTGAAGACGATGGCGACATGCTGAAGGTGGTCCGCCCACGAGGCGTTGTAGATAAGAATATCATCAAAGAAAACGAGCACAAACCGACGCAAGTAGGGGCGGAGGACGTCGTTCATTAGAGCCTGAAAAGTCGTCGGTGCATTGGAGAGGCCAAGCGGCATGACCAAGAACTCGAAGTTGCCGTGATGAGTCCGAAACGCCGTCTTGGCGATATCATCCTGGTGCATGCGCACCTGGTGGTAGCCCGACCGGAGATCGAGCTTGGTGAAGAAGCGCGCCCCATGTAGCTCATCCAGGAGCTCATCGACCACCGGGATAGGAAACTTGTCCTTAAGAGTCAGGGCATTAAGGGCGTGGCAGTCGATGCAGAAACGCCACGTGCCGTCTGACTTGCGGACGAGGAGGACCGGCGCGGAGAACGGCGATGTGGAGATCCGGATGATGCCCAAGGCGAGCATGAGCGCGCACTGCCGCTCCAGCTCGTCCTTATGCAGCTGAGGATATCGGTAGGGCCGTACTGCCACCGGCGCCGAGCCCGACAGGAGATGAATGCGGTGATCATACACCTGGGCTGGCGGAAGGCCCCGCGGCTCATCGAAGAGGTCGCCGTGCTGCTGCAGGAGGTGATCCAACAGTGGATGCTCAGCCTCGGTGGTGGTCGCGGCCAGCTGAGCTGCGGTGTCGCCGGTGAGGCGCGCCCAACGCCCTCCCACCGGACGCGGAGGCCGAGACGCCAGAAAGTCATCATCAGGGCGTCGAAGTCCCAGAGGATGGGACCGAGGGTCCGCAAGAAGTTGACGCCGAGGATGAAGTCGAAGCAGCCCAAGTCGATGCCCGCGCACGTGATGGTGAAGTGCTCGTCGCCGATAGTGATGGGCACGTTCCGCGCCAGCCCATGACACCGAAGGCGGTCGCCGTTGGCCACCGTGACCCGAAGTTGCTCCCCGCCTGTCGGCTGAAGCGCTAAGCGGCGCATGGTAGCCTCGGGCAGGAAGTTATGTGTGGAGCCCGTATCCAAGAGGGCCACCAAGCGCTCGCCGTGAATCATCACCGGCAAGAGCATAGTCCGCTCGTCGCGGATGCCGGCAAGCGCATGGAGCGAGACCACGAGCGCCGTCGCCTGGGCGGCCGCGGGTGCGGCCTCTACAGCAACTGGGGGCGGCAACTCGCCGAGCCTGTCGGCGGGTGTGTCCTCCTCGACGTAGTCGGCCGTCTCCAAGTAGAAGAGGCGCGGGCAGACATGGCCCGGCGCGTAGGGCTCATCGCAGTTATAGCAAAGCCCCTGGCGCCGACGCTCGAGCTGGTCGGCCTGAGAGAGTCGATGGAAGGGCCGCGTTGCGGCCGGGGTGGTAGTCGCCGGAGCGGGCGGGGGCGGCCGGCCCGGCGCAGGTGCTGGGGGCTGCCTGGCGTGCTGTTGGCCTCGTCGAGCCAGGGCCGCCTGCTGCACGGCCTACGCGCGACACTCGAAGGCGCGGGCGTAGTACATGTCCGTCTGGAGGTCCTAGGTCCCCGAAGCTCCACGTCAGCGCCGATGTGATCCGGGAGACCGCCGACGAAGAGCTCGGCCTGCTGCTGCGCCGTCACGCCCGGCGCGTGGCATGCCAGGGCCTGGAACCGGTCGGCGAAGTCCTGCACCGTGGAGGTGAAGGGAAGGCGGCCCAGCTCCGCCAGGCGGCTCCCGTGGATCGGTCGCCCAAAATGAAGGAGGCAGAGCTCGCGAAAGCGCTCCCAAGGGGGCATGCCGCCCTCGTCTTGCTCGAGGGCGTAATACCATGTCCGTGCCGCGCCTCGGAGGTGGTAAGAGGCGAGCCAGGTGCGATCCGACGCTAGAGTGCGCTGCCCGCGAAAGAACTACTCGCACTGGTTGAGCCGGTTGAGAGGGTCCATCGTGCCGTCATAAGTGGCGAAGTCAATTACCGTGGCGGCGTCTGGGTAGGAGCGCCGTGGCCGACTGGCTCGGAGGTGCGGAGCAGCGAGGATGGGGTCGCCCGGTCGGTGTTGGCGCGGCCCGCGTAGGGATCCGCGGAGCCGGATGGGTCGCCGTACTGCAGAGTGGGCGCCGGCGGTTCCCCGACCGAAGTGTAGACGGGCGGCGGTGACGATCCGGTCAGCCAGGCCGGAATTGGGGACGGCGACGGCGGGAAGCAGACGTGCTGGATCAGCACGCCTCCCTGCGTGGTCGGCCCGGGCCCAGTGCTGGGTGGCGGAGGAGCCGACAACGGCGGCTGCTGCTGGAAGGGCCCAGGTGGCGCGGGTGGCGCTGCGAGGGCCGGCGCCGGCCACTACGACCATTGTGGGGCGGCGGCGGGCGGTGGCTGTAGCGGCAGTTGGTGCTGGAGAGGCCCTGCAAGCGCCGCGGGGGCCGAGTACCAAGGCAGGGCAGCCGGCGGCAGGGCGGCGGCGGCCCGTAGGGGCTGGCCAGGTATAGTCGTATCCCCTGGACGGCGGTGACGAGGTCGTTGAGGACCCCGGTAATCTCCGCCGGGGAGTAGACGACGGCAGGCGGCGTGTTGGAGGGCGGCGTCTGGCCGGTGGAGGCGCCGGCGGTGGAGCCCAGCGGCGCCGTGGGGAGGGCTAGCGGCGCGGTGGAGAGGGTTAGCGACACGATGGTGATGGGCAGCGGCGGGGTGGGCAGCGGTGGGGTGGGCGGTGGTGCAGACATGATCGGAACCGAGCTACCTGATACCAAATTGGTAGGAGCTAGGACCCTACCAGGTCTAGGGCGGAGGTTGTACGGGAAGGAGGAAGGTTGGCGGGGACGTGAGCGCGGCTGCCGGCGGCGGGGCGCCGTGGCACGCTGAAGAAGAGGCGGCGGCGGCGGCGCAAGGCGCGGCTAGGGTTTAGGGTTCCGGCTCCTCTGGGAGCCGGGCAATAGGATTTGTCTTATTGCTTAATTCTCAAAAGAGTCTTAGAACTTGTTTATATAACCACGATGCGAATAAAAATAAGATAACTTGTGGGCTAAGCCCCTAACTAAATCTGCCCGGTGGGCCTCCTACGGGCATAAGTCTGCCCGGTCATAACAGCCCGGTGGGCCTCCTACGGGCATAAGTCTGCCCGGACATACAGAAGTGCACCAACTATACTTATGTAAGTGGTGACATCCTCCTGATTCAGGGGTTCCCCTTCTGCAAGAGACAAGGATTCTGAACTGGACAGTGGTATTGGTGATGATTTGCAGTTTTGCATGCCAACCCTGCTTAACAAGTCAGATGCATACTTTTCTTGTGACAAATGAATACCACTCTTAGTTTTCTTAACTTCAATGCCCAAGAAAAAATGCAAATCAACTAAAGCCTTGAGAGCAAATTCAGAACTTAAATCCTTAAGCAATGTTGTTACGGCCGCACTAGAAGAACTAGTTACAATGATATCATCAAAATATATGAGAACAAAGATAGATGTCTGCAACTTGTTGTAGATAAACAGAGATGTATCAGACTTTGATGGAGCAAACCCAAGTTTCTGCAATTTTGTTATCCTCTGGGAGCTTGCTTTCCATACAAGGCCTTATCAAGCTTGCAGACATGAAAGGGTGCATCCTTGTTTTCAAACCCAGGAGGTTGTTTCATGTAAACCTCCTTTTCCAGAACTGTAGCGACCAAACCTTAAATGGTCTGTGCTGCTGTGCACCAGTGTCATCCCTGGATCAGTAATGCTGACACGCACAGTACAAATGGATGATTTATAACAGAGTAGCAATCACACACTTATTACATCGAATATCTCCGAAGAGATTAAGTATGATAAACATGGCTTAAGGCCATCTAAAACGATAACAGCGGAAGACTTGGAAGATAAGTGAGTCCATCAACTCCAGCGGCATCACTGAGTATAAGACCACGACCTAAGGCACCTTACTCGTCGTCTGAAAAGTCCGCAACATGAAACGTTGCAGCCCGAAAACGGGTCAGCACATAGAATATGCTGGCAATGTAACACATAGAGAATAATGAACAATAATAATGCTATACTACATGCATATATGGCTGGTGGAAAGCTCTATGGTTAAGTTTTATGCGAAAAGCCAATTTTTCCCTACTTCAAAGGAATAAATTTTATTTAACTATCATGGTGGTTGTTAAACATTGAGAAGGTACCTCCAACTCAATCCCAATTAAGTGTCATCATTAACCCACAAAATTAATTAAAAGTAACATGGTGATGAGATTCAAATGATAATCCAGGTACTAGATACTCAAGTTGTCCATAACCGGGGACACGGCTAACCATGATTAGTTTGTACACTCTGCAGAGGTTTGCGCACTTTTCCCCACAAGACTCGATCGCCTCCGTTTTATTTCTCGCACTGCATGGTGTTTGAGAAACAGATGACCGAGACACAGTCCTTCAGAAACAATCACTCTTTACTCTGGATGGACCGGTACACCTACTTTCCCCTACATCTGCTAGCCCACCTCTTCAAGAGATCATGTAACCTACTCAACTATGCTAGAGCCCATAATAGCTTGTGGCTGCACACGGAAGTTTCTAGCATGAATAATCTTATGATCCCTTTGAGCCTGGGTGGCGGTCCTTATACAAACAGACAACACTGGATTCTCCAGGTGCCTCAATCCACCCAGATGTGAGTTTTAGTTGCCACCTTAGGTAAACCATTATTAACAATCTCACATCTGTCATGAATATCTCTCAAACCCAAATCCACGTCTATGAGCATAGCATGGCAATATAATAGCAACGTAAAAGTAACTCCCAAGGGTTTGATAATAAAACAGGTAATAGGTACTACCTCAACTACTTCCCAAAACCCACAGTTTAATTAGATCCTAATCATGCAACGTTTGAGGAATAGATCTAATGCAATAAAAACTGTGTATGGAAAGGTATGATCAAAGTGTTACTTGCCTTGCTGATGATCCGCAAAACCTAGCGATTCGAAGTAACAAGCGGCACACTCCGGGTACTCTATCGCAAACAAACAAGCAGACAATCAGTACTCAACTAATGCACAGGTAAAACTCGAATAAAAGATCCAACCAGAAGGTTCAACTTAAGAACTCCGGTTTACAAAAAGAATCAACTCGAACGAAGCAACGAAAGTCAAACTGCGAAAGAAACAAGCTTCGTTTACTAATCTGGATCTAGGTCAAATTTTACAGTAGCAAAAACTTGTTTGAGTAGGTTAAACGGAAAGAGAATTTCGAGACGAAACTCTAGGCGCTTGAATCGCCTGATTCCGATAAACGAGCGAGAAGTTAAACAGAAATGAAGATTCGATCAGAAATCGAATCTGAGATAATCGCAGAAAAATCCGTCGAAAAAGAAAACGGACGAACGGTTAAAGAACGGACGTTCGTTAACAGAGAAAAACCGACGAACGCGTTCGTTAAAACGAACGGTTCGGTGAACGCTCGCAAAATAACAAAACCGAAAAAAAACGATCTAGGGTTTTTTTTTAAACGAACGATTTTTTTTTAAAAGAAAACCGGCAACGAGGCGAGGTGCGGCTACCTCGTCGGGGGCGTGCTCCGGCGGGGCTCCGGCGGCTCGGGGCGAGGGGCGGGGCTCCGGTGCGGGCGGCGGCGGGTGCGATGCGGCGGCGGCGGGGTGAGGTGAGAGGAGGGGGGGTGCGGGGTATTTATATGGGGGGGGGGGGGCGGAGGTGGCTTGGGGAAGGGGGTGCCGGCGGGGGCGTGCGGAGCTCGGACTCCGAGCGGCGGCGGCGCTGCGTGCGCGAGGAGGACGACGCGGCGGGCCGGCCTGCGGCTCGGCTGGGCTCGGCCTAGCGGGCGCGCGCAGTTGTTTTTTTTTTTAAAAAAAAAATACGTTCCGCGGAAAATAATTCGTAGAAAAATAAATAAATGTCCAAAAAAGTAAAACAAATTTTCCCCGTCTAGTTAGAAAATCTAGAATAGGGTGAACATTTTTTTAACACAAAATAATTTTTTTGAAAACATGCAATATTTTTAATGCAATAAAATTGCAAATAAAAATCCGAATAAATTCCAATAAATGATTTTAACACTTTTCCTCCAGTATTTCAATTGTTTTGGAGAAGTCATATTTTCTCCTCTCGTTTATTTTTAAAATGAAATATTTTTCCGGAGAGAAAATAATTAAAACCAAAATCCTCGTCTTATTATTTGATGAAAATCAGATATGAAAATTCGAGAAAAATCCCCAACTCTCTCCGAGGGTCCTTGAGTTGCTTAGGATTTATCGAGGATTTGTCAAAATGCAATGAAACATGATATGCAATGATGATCTATGTATAACATACCAAATTGAAAATTTGGGATGTTACAAGAACACCATAAAGGAACGCGTTATGCCTTTCTAGTTGTCCGAGACTCCATCCCCTGGAAACAGCAATGGATAACACAAGACGATGCAACTTTTACAACTGGACTAAAAGTGTTCTCATAGTCAATGCCACATCTCTGCTTAAATCCTTTTGCTACTAATCTTGCCTTATAACCATCACTAGTGCCATCAGATTTTCTTTTCATCCTATAGACCCATTTGCAATCAATCAAATTTTTACCTTCATGCCGAGGAACCAAATGACACGTTTTATTTTTTTTTGCAATGCCAAGTAATCCTCCTCCATTGCCTTTTTCCATCGGGTATCACCAAGTGCTTCACTCAATGTTTTGGGTGGTGAACATGCCAAGCCATATTTAGTTTTGTAATTGAGACGAGTAATTACCCCCCGTTGGAGACGTGTGCGCGGTGGAGAAATTTCAGCAGTGGCTTCGGGCGCAGAAGATCCGGACTGCATGGCTATAGCAGATTCCGCCGCACTAGGAGACAGCCGGACAGGTGTGGATCCCGAAGCCGGATCCTCTGCGGCAGAGGTTGCTGATGAAGACAAAGGCGAGGCAACAGAAGATCCGAGCGCGCGGGCCGGATCAGATCCCATGCCCGAGCCGGGCCCGGTTGGCGCGTTGGCAGCTGCATGCGGGGCTGCCTGACGTAGACGTGGGGAACCGGTGCGTACCGCGCGGTCGGCGGGGTGGATGCAGGGGCCGAACCAGGCGCAGACAAGCGGAGACGGTCCGGCCCCACGTGCCTCGTGGGAAACCCAGATTGGCGAGCGGCGTGTGGCATCTTGTGCGTGGAGTCCGACGCGGGCGGATCGCCCTCGCCTGGCACGCCTGGCGTCTG